>NW_019942575.1:86778-144995 GCF_002910315.2 Salvelinus sp. IW2-2015 | reverse complement strand
TGTCAAGGAGCAGAAGCACTTTAAAGTTCAGTCCCTTTCTCTCAAAAACACTTGACCTCCGGGATGAAACAGTTTTGAACCAATCCAGATTGAGCACTTTTTGTCATCCAAGCCTTGCATTGTACATCCAGTAAACAGGCAAATCATCCTTATTTTGTTTTTTCAGCGCCCTGGGATTTTTAGACCTGTAAATCAGCCCCGGTTTAATCATGAAACCTGCGGCATTTCCGCACATAGCCAGGGTCAAACGGTCTTGTGAACTTTAAATCCTGGGGCTTTGGCTTCTTCCTGCATGATGAAGGTGCGGGAGGGCATTCGGTCCAAAATAAGGCAGTCTCATCCATGGTAAAAACTTGTTCGGGCTTATATCCCCCCCTCAATGATCGCCTTGAATTTATTGTTCACGAAGGCTTCTGCCTCAGCGGTATCCGCAGACGCCATCTCACCGTGCAGACAAACATTTTTAAGTCCAAAGCGTTTCTTAAACTTTTCAAACCAGCCCTTGCTGCATTAAATGCGCTTGGCACTTTGTCAGCAGCACTTGCTGGGGCCTGGCATCCTCTCCCACTGTGTCAGCAGCACTTGCTGAGGCCCGGCATCCTCTCCCTCTTCCCCGTCACTGACAGCAAAGTTTCATACAGCATTCTCGCTTTTGTGCAGATAACGTTTGTATCCAGGGTTATGTTTTTTCCCTGCAGTCATTAATCCACAGAGCTAATGCCGTCTCCATCCGTACCATGGTCTTGTTGCGGACAGTTACAACCCCTTTTTGCATCGTATTAAAATTGACTGCTGCTGTGTCCTTATGTTTTTTCCTCCTTCTTTATGAACGAACGGAAGATTCATTGATTCTCAATGGCGAGCGCAAACGGCCTGCTAGCTTTTACCTTCCGCTAGCAATGGCAGGAAGTTTGAACTTTATCTTGAGATAGGTAGCATCTTCCGTCCGTGTTGGGCCCATCCGCAGGTCTTTTCCGGTCCAGGCCGTTCGTCACATATGGGTTTAGGAGAATGTCGAAATTACAAGATAATTTGGCCAACTAATGTAAATTGCCAAGCTGTTTTATTAACGTACACATAACTGCACGGACGACAAAATGAGAGCCGTTCATTACAGTTCTCCAACGTAATCGATGGTGGCATGTCGGTGTACAAGGATCTTTTTGCAAAGAAGAAAAAAGAGCGACAACAGCTGCCTATCACTATGTTCTTCTCCCGAACAAACACACCTGCACCGCGGGCTTCAGAAGAAGAGAACACTGCAGAGCGCAGTCAGGATGCAGCGGCCCAGTCTGAAGAGCAGTGAAACGGCCTACACGTGAGTCACTGTATTTGTATACATGTAATAGTTGCTAATTGTAAAAAAAAAAAAAGTTTTCTATTTCGCGGATTTCACTTATCGCGGGTCATTTTCGGAACGTAACCCCCGCGATAAACGAGGGATTACTGTAAATGTAAAACAGCCATTTAAGATGAGGATTTCTCTGATGCCATTGAGGTGTATGCTTCTGTGAGGATTATTATATCTTTTTTTTTTTATAGTCTCCCTATATAATCCCTTTTTGTTTGTCTTAGTATAGCAAAATCATTAAACCTGGTCTATCCTCAAACCTAAATAGGCCATTGGTATGATAAACTGGCCTAGCTGTGTGTTTCCAATGTTTTCTTTAAAAAAGAATGCCATTTCTGATTAGGCACGGCACGGCCTCCCACGACTCGTATAGCGAGGACATGTACAGAACCCTGCTGGAGAGCTACCAGCAGCTGGAGCAGGAGATGGCCGCCGTGGCTGCCGAGTGGCAGGAGTGTGAGAAGAGGATTGACGACTACGTCGACGAACAGGTACACGCACGCACACACACACACACACAGACCGAGAGAAACACATCACATACACACAATATCCCTGTCTTTGCTACACTCCACGGGCTGTTCCTTGTGTGTGACAATTGAACTCAAATAAATGTCAATAACATATTTAACAAATGCATCTCCTTTGAATGGTTTTCTTTTGGTCTCTCTGATGCTTAACAATTAATTTTTCTCTTTTTGGCAGCTGCTTTTTAAGGTGGAGGGCCAGAATCTCACAAATCAACGGACAGAACCACATAAGTCTTTAATTAGCAAAAATGTAAGCGGTTTATCACGCAACTAAATTTCAAGTAATATAAGACAATTACTGTAGTTATCAGCATTGTCTATCTTTTCATTCCCTAACACTTACCCTATTATTTATGTCATTATTTCTGTAGACCAACAGAGAAAAGATGATTTAGGTACTGTTATTTATTAAAAAGCTGACATGTTTCGACCTCAATCTGTCAAAGCGCATAATTGAAGTCTACCTATTTACAGACTTTGAAAACAAAACAACGGATGCTGAAGGAAGACTGGGAATTCTTTAAACAGAGGAGGTTTATAGAAGAACAGGTATGATGGACAAATAGTCTATAGAAATAGTTTATTTATTTGTGAAACTGGTCAGGCAGATTTTGACGGTGTACCCTTTAAATCTGCTGTACATGAATTTGATTTTGTCTTTGCAGTTAACCAACAGTAAGAAATCTTTAGCTGGTGACAGTAACTTTACAGACACGATGAGAATGCTCTCCTCTCGTCTCAGCATTCCAGACTGTCCAAATTGCAATTATCGAAGACGGTGAGTTTGGAGGATTCATTTTGCTTACAATTTACAGATGGTGTGTTTGTTTATTTGTAGCATGTCTAAATAAAATCCTACCTATTTTTTTTTTTTTTTTTTTTTTTACCTATGTGGGTATTATATGACACAAGTCCAATGAGACATTCAAACTTTGTGTGCGGGTATGTTTTTAATCCTCATTTATCAACCCAAAGTAAAACAAACCCATGTTTCTAGCCAGTACCCAGTGTTATTCAGTGACCGGAAAGGAAATGGTGTATACAAGTGTTTAGCATCTCATGAACCACATCAATATAATATATCAACCTTCTGAGATTTTCAGCTCGACCACAAAAACGATGACCTGGAACACCACCACTGGCCACCTGCGACCCAACCTTTGCAAAACCACCTTTTTTAATGAACAACCATCCCTCCTCCCCCAGATGCACCTGCGACGACTGCAGCCTCTCCCACATCCTGACGTGCGGCATCATGGACTCTCCCATTGCCGAGGACCTCCACATCAAGCTGCCGCTTCAGGCCACGGAGCCCCCACAGCACCGGGACTACCTGGCCGAGGTGCACCCCCCCAGTCTGTCCTCCGGGGGCAGCTCAGCCTCTGCTTCGGCCTCCAGCTCGCCCATCACCATACAGCAGCACTCGCGCCTCATAATGCCAGAAGGGGTCGCCACCACCTTGTAAGTCCACCAGGGGGGGCGTGTTCTTTGTTGTAAAAATATGTATTTATTTATTCAGGAGATCATAGCAAATGTATTTTCTAAACAAGACCTGAGTATATAATGTAAAGCAATACAATATCATAGGAAAAAAACATACAAAAAAAGCAATACATTACAATAATGTTATTTTTTAAATATTTATATCTATCAAAGATATACATGACTAAAATGCACAAATAATGGCTTTATGAGTTCACGCTAGAGCTGGGACGATCAACTGAAATGATCAACACTGACCACTTATCGTGGCCATTTTGCTATTATCGATCATTACTATTAATAACCTATAGGGCCCTACTAGAGAAGGGTGAAATAAGTTTGCTAATATGGGTAATTGTTAATGGGACAATTGATAGCTACAGCATTCAAAGTAGTAGTTTTAAGGGTAATATTACAAAAAAATAACTGTTGTACATTAATGTTGTTAAATTTATCATTCTTGTGATTCATCCAATTTATCGTGGTGTGGATTTTTTTTGTCCAGATCGCCCTGGGACTAGTTCATGCTACCAGTAGGATTTATCCCAATATCTAGTTGATGTGGGTATGGTTGTATTTGTTGTGGTTATGGTTACTCTTGTGGTTTATGTAGTTATAACTCTTTTATCAGGTATGTGCTCTCCAATCATGTAATGTCATTTCCTATAATGATTTTTATAATGAAAACATGTCCACTCCTGTTTTGGTATTCACCTTCATTATTTTCTCTTTCCCTCTCTCTTCCTCCTCTCCTCGTAGTGGTAGCGACGAGGACGAAGTGCCTCCGCTGTTGGGCAAGTTTGCGGACATCTACCCCATGGGGGGCTATGAGGACCCAGGGGTGGTGGCCAGGATGAACGGCCTGCACAGCGAGCTCAACGGTGGCGGAGAGAACATGGCGCTCAAAGATGAGGTGTGGGTGGTTGACGGCTGTGGGGTGACGTTTACCCTAGTTACAGATCTAGGATCAGCTTCCCCAATCCTAACCTTAGCCATTAGTGGGGGAAATGCTAAACTGGCCCAAGATCAGCATCTGGGACAACTTCACCCTACACCGTGTGTGTGACAGTGCCTTTGATGCAAGTTTGGCATGTTTCTCTGTGCGAAGTACTGGGACAGATTTGATTGTGGAAATGTACTTTGACTGACTCATTCTTGCTGCATTTCTCTCTTTCTCTCTCCCATCTCTATCCTCCTCACTCTCCTCTCTCCCTCGGTTTTCTCTCCAATTTCTCTCCCTCTCATCCTCTGCCCCCCTCCTCCCCTCTCTCTCTCTCTCTCTCTCTCTTTCCATTCCCCTCACTCTCCCCCCTTCTCTCTCTCTATCCAGTCTCCTGGAGGGAGCAGCAGCAGCAGTAGTTCGTCGGAGGGTGACGAGGAGGAGGCTGACGAGGAGAGCGGCGGGGAGCCTCCGGGCCAGCGGGGGGAGCTTTCGCCAGGGAAGAGCAACAACAGCCCTCCGCCCTACTACCCACAGCATCAGGTACAACCACACTACACAACTAGGGCTTGAGGTAGGATTTGAATCAGGTTAACCTGTGTGCCCCACAGGTTAACCTGTGTGCCCCATGCATTGGAATCCATTCAAACTGAACAGAATCTTTCTCTAGGTATTCTATATCTAGAATACCTAGAGAAAGATTCTGTTCAGTTTGAATGGATTCCAATGCATGGGGCACACAGCCTCTACACAGCCGGTTGTGTATGTCGCCATCTAGCTCAAAATACTTGCACAGTAGTCTTAATGCTGAAAGGAGGAGAAAAAATGACAATCAACACTGGTGGACATGAAGTACAACTCACGGTAGCCATCTTGTTCCTCTCTCATTCCAGGTGGAACAGCACGCCTGTGAGTGCCACGTGTGCAACCAGGACCTGTCCTCCTCCCTTGCCCCCCTGGGCCCAGCCCCCCCCCTCTCCCCCAGCCGGATCCACACACCCCCCTCCGGCCACCACCACCAGTTCTTCACCGGGGGCGACAACCAGAACCCCAGCCACCCGGCCCTCCACCTCTACCCCCACATCCACGGCCACCTGCCCCTGCATAACCTCTCCCACATGCCCCGGCCCCTGCTGCACCCCACACTCTACCCCAGCCCCCCCCTTTCACACAGCAAGGTGAGTTAACACACACATACCACTAACAACTGTACTAGCTTGAGGTAGATGAAATCTGACCCTGTGAACCCTCATGAATGCTTGACAGATACAGGCTGTGCCCCAATAGTCTTGAAAGGCTTCCTTGTGTCCCTTACTGATCTTACCACTGCTCTGTAAGGTTGTTGATAGGTGAAAGCCATTTCAACAGTCTTGAGGGAGAGGAGACAACAAATGGAAGTCATTTATGGGTATTGGGATACAGCCATAGTCACTTACAGATAGGGCTGGCACGGTTATCGTATAATCATGCAACTGAGTTATGGACAATGACCTACAAAAATTATAATCGTATTAGTACATTCATTTTAGGAGAATGGGGGATTGAACTATGTATAGTTTACCCAATAGCAGTTTTTCATTTTTACATGAAGTGGGTAAAGTTGGTCATCATTTTACGAGCAGTCTGGAGGAGAAGCTGCATTTAAGAATGTTCCAAGCAGTCAAAACCATTTGTTTTTTTAGATGGCTGTGTCACCAAAGCTGTGTTATATTCATTAGGTATGTTGTAGAAATGTTTCTATTTTTTTCCCCCAGCATTATAAGCTCAAAATATTTTTAAATACAATTAACAAAAATGCTATAATTGTCACCGCCCTAGTTACAGACTCAGTATTGGCTATACTTTCTCTATAAAATTGATGGGGATTTACATGATTCAAGTTTCAGGATATGATTTGAGTGGTAACCTCTCATCCCTCTTAACTGGTAATTTTTAATTGATGGAGTTCATTTGGCATGGCCCGGTACCCTGGGTAGGTGGAGTTTTTGCATTTTAGACCATTCCATTGGTCCTTAAGTGAAATCTCCACCCAACCGTGGCACCGGGCCATGCAAATCGAATTTGCCCATTGATACATTCCCTTCAGGGGATTTACACCATCACAAGGAAGTGATTCAACTCTGTTATACCTTTTTTGGTTGATTATTTCGCTGTAATTGCATGGATATACCACAAGAGGTCGCACTGTATCAAATGAGCTCATATCTACTATGAGGGATTGCAGCTTGGTTATGCCAATCAAATTTATTTATAAATCCCTTATATCAGCTGATGTCACAAAGTGCTGTACAAAACCCAGCCTAAAACCCCAAACAGCAAGCAATGCAGGTGTAGAAGCATGGGTGTTGTAAAAAGCTGTCACTATTGAAAATATGTTGAGAGACTAGGAGTCCAATAGAGGCAGAGAATCCCAGTGAAGGGAGCTGGCCAGACACAATCAAATCAAACGTTGTCACATGCGCTGAATACCACAAGTGTAGACCTTACTATGAAATACTTACTTACAAGCCCTTAACCAACAGTGCAGTTCAAGAAGAGTTAAGAAAATATTTACCAAATAAACTAAAGTAAAAAATTATAAAAAGTAACACAATAAAATAACAATAATGAGGTTATATACAGGGGGTACCGGTACTGAGTCAGTGTGCGTGGGTACAGGTTATTTGAAGTAATTTGTAATTTAATTTGTACAATTTGTACCCCCCCCCCCCTCCCCTTTGTTCCAAAAAATGGGAGGGGGGGGGGGGTCGTCAATGTAATTAGTCTGGTAGCCATTTTGATTAATTGTTCAGCAGTCTTATGGCTTAGAGGTAGAAGCTGTTAAAAAGTATTGTGGACCTAGACTTGGCGCTCCAGTACCTCTTGCCGTGTGGTAGCAGAGAGAACAGTCTATGACTTGGGTGACTGAAGTCTCTGACAATTTTATAGGCTTTCCTCTGACACCGCCTATTATATAGGTCCTGGATGGCAGGAAGGTTGGCCTTAGTGATGTACTGGGCCATACCCACTACCTTCTGTAGCGCCTTACGGTCAGATGCCGAGCAGTTGCCATACCAGGCGGTGATGCAACTGGTCAGGATGCTCTCTGGTGCTGTTGTAGAACTTTTTGAGGATTTGGGGACCCATGCCAAATCTTTTCAGTCTCCTGAGGGGGAAAAGGTTTTGTCGTGCCCTCTTCACAGTCTTGATGTGTTTGGACCATGGTAGTTCGTTGGTGATGTGGACACCAAGGAACTTGAAACTCTCGACCCGCTCCACTACAGCCCCGTTGATGTTAATGGGGGCCTGTTCGGTCCGCCTTTTCCTCTAGTCCACGATCAGCTCCTTTTGTCTTGCTCACATTGAGAGAGAGGTTGTTGTCCTGGCACCACACTGCCAATTCTCTAACCTCCTTCCTGTAGGCTGTCTCATCGTTGTCTGTGATCAGGCCTACCACTGTTGTGTCGTCAGCAAACTTAATGATGGTGTTGGAGTCATGTTAGGCCACGCAGTTGTGGGTGAACAGGGAGTACAGGAGGGAACTAAGTATACACCCCTGAGGGGCCCCAGTGTTGAGGGCAGACGTGGCAGACGTGTTGTTGCCTACCATTACCACCTGCGGCGGCCCATCAGGAAGTCCAGGAACCAGTTGCAGAGGGCGGTGTTTAGTCCCAGGGTCCTTAGCTTAGTGATGAGCTTCGTGGGCACTATGGTGTTGAACTCTGCGCTGTAGTCAATGAACAGCATTCTCACATAGGTGTTCTTTTTGTCCGGAGACGGCAAGGGCGGTTCGTCACTCCAGTGTCTTGCCATTCACCTTCGCATCCCTGAGCCATGCTACACTTATTCATTAGACCTTCTGAAGAGATGAGTCTTCAGTAAAGACTCTATAGGAGGAAGCCCTGCCTCCAGTTGTTTGCTTAGAAATTCTAAGTACAGTAAGGAGGCCTGCGTCTTGTGACTGTAGCGTACGGTAGGAGCCCATGTAGTGCTTTGTAGGTTAGCAGTAAAACTTTGAAATCAGCCCTAGCCTTAACAGGAAGCCAGTGTAGAGAGGCTAGCACTGGAGTAATATGATGACATGTTTTTGTTCTAGCCAAGATTCTAGCAGCCGTGTTTGACACTAACTGAAGTTTATTTCGTGCTTTATCCGGTTAGCCTGAGAGTAGAGCATTGCAGTAGTCTAATCTAGAAGTGACAAAAGCATGGATTAGCGTTTCTATATAATTTTTGGACAAAGTTTCAGATTTTTGCTATGTTAGGAAGATTGAAAAAAGCTGCCCTTGAAATATTCTTGACATGTTCTTCATAAGAGAAGTCAGGATCCAGAGTAACGCCGAGGTCCTTCAGTTGTATTTGAGACGACTGTACAACCAACAAGATTGTCAGATCAAACTTAGAACTCTTCTATTCTGTTCCTAGCCTATCCCCCTTGCCCCCACGTCGAGCCACACAGGGCCCAAGCAGCAGGCCTTCAGCCCCTCCCTACCGGACCATGTCTACCAGAACTGCTTTGGTGGCGGCGCTGGCGACTGGAACAACTCGCTGCAGTGCCTCTCGCTCAAGTTCGAGAACATCTGCGACGCTGCGATGATGAAGAATTGGAACCCATCAGTGCTGCTGCAGGAGCCCCTGCCAGGTGAGAACATACCTCTTCATCTAGCCCATGGACGACCAACCTTCCTCCTGGAGAGCTGGTGTAGGGTGAAATTGCCCCTTGACGCTGGTACTGAGTCCGTTTCGCATTTTCCACACAAATGGTTACAGTTAAGATTGGGGGAAGGGAAGCTGATCCTAGATCTGTGAGGGAACTTCACCACGGAGCTAGCTATCATACTGCAGACTTTCACTACAAAACCTAATATAGCCCACCTGATTCTACGAATCAGCTGCTCACAAAGAATAATTCATCTTAATTATTAATTAATAGCTTAATCAGATGTGGTACAACGGGGCTGGAGCAAAAGCCTGCATACCAAGTAGTTCTCCAAGAGGAAAATGATTCATCCATCCCAAATGTAGGCTAAAGGAGGAGCTGCTCATTTTATTTCAGCTCCCAGCTCCATTGCCTGCAACTGCATCAAATTAAATTGTATTTGTCAAATACGCCAAATACAACCGGTGTAAACCTTAGTGAAATACTTAATTACAAGCCCTTAACCAACAATGCTTTAAGAAGTTAAGAGAAAAAAATAAATAATAATTGATGAATAGAAAATGAAGGTAATGAATAATTAAACAGCAGTAAAATAAAAAGCGAGGCTATATACAGGGGTTACTGGTACAGAGTCAATGTGCTGGGGCACCGGTTAGTTGAGGTAATATGTACATGCAGGTAGCTATGGTAATATGTACATGGTAATATGTACATGTCTGCTCTTGTAGTAAGAGGCCCCATTCGACTCCCATTTCAGCCTCCTTCCCCCAGCTCCTCCTCCTCCTGTCGGATCAGTGTCTTTGTCCGAGGGGTGTGGTGTGACTTGGTCTCTGTAGTTTATACAAGGATGGGTCCCAACAAGGTTCAGTGTTGTGTGTTTTGGCTCTATGAAGTAGAATTGTTCCTCCCTCGTGCCATAGAATTCAATGTACAATTTAACTCTGTATACAGTGAGAGCCATCCTTATTGTTTGTGTCCGATGTTCCTTCTCACCCATCTAAATCTTTGGACTTACACATGCAGTTAACTCTTGTTCTTCAATTGTTTTTCGCCAGGCTGTCCTTGTAAATAAGAATTTGTTCTTAATTGACTTGCCTGGTTAAATAAAGGCTAAATAAATACAAATAAAATGTTTGTCTTCATCTCCAGGGGACATGCTGGGATCACCCCACCACCCTGACGTGCCCCTCCCCCCGCCCTCCTCCTCCAGCTATGGTGACCACGCCCACACCGCCTCGGCCGAACCCACCTCCCTTCACCTCTTCCCACCCTCGCCGTCGGAGCAGCAACAGCCCCTGCCCAGGGAGAGAAAGAACGGCGCCAAGAAGAAGTGTCTCTACAATTTCCAAGATGCCTTCCTGGAGGCCAACAAAGTGGTGATGGCCACCTCTGCCTCCACCGCCTCAGTCTCCTGCACGGCAACCACTGTCCAGTCAAGTAATAATCACATCCAAGTTTCATCTAAAAGACCCAACTCCTTAGGTAAAACTGAGGAGGAGGAGCGCAGCTTAGGGCTAGTCCGATGGCACACTGCTACGTTCCAATATCCATACTAGCACACCACCACATGCCCGATACATTTGGTTCATTCTAAAGTTGTCAGCATGCTTCATAACCAAACTAGTGTGCTCGTGTGCTCCTTTATAAGACCTTCGCTTGAACATAATTTTTCTTTTAAAGCAGCAGTAGTACTGTTTGTCCTTTTTGAGACGCTGTAGTCAGAATTAATCTAACTCAAGAAATCTGTCATTAATTTTGATATTTTTGCAGAGGTCTTAGTTGCGCAATTTTACATTTAACTAAGATGTTTGGTGCAATATTACTCAATGAAAAGTATGTCGTAGAAGGACAGCAAAGACTTTTGAAGAATCCCTACTGTTGACCAATCACAAACAAAGGGGCGTAGACTTCGGCTACCGACTTCGTTTTGTACTTATGTGATAAAATGGGGGGGAGGGGTGCTTACGGCTAGCAGTCACTAGCCGCAAGGCTGCGTCTCAATGGCCTGAATTAGCTTCTTCTCCTTGATCTGTACTGATGTGACAGGAAAGCTGCCTGAGAAAGGGAAAGTGTTGTGTTTGCAGCAATGATTGTAATTTAACATGTTCCAAATACAGAATATACAAGCAGAGGTCAGAATATACCTGATGACCCGAAAACATGGGTCTGACTTACTGTAAATGTATTTCCTTCATTGAGGCATTTAAGATGACTTCTTGTGAATTGTCTCCGATCCTCACTAACCAGCTGCTGAATGTGCATCATTTCATATGCATTTATTTTTTTCTTCTGTCTCTGTCAGGTGATGTATTTCACAATATAGGTAAAGAGGACCATAGGCAACAACCTGGCCCCATCGCCCCTAGGAATAGCCCCACAGGCCTGGCCTCCCTCTCTCAGCTCTCGTCTGGCCCAGCCCTGCCTCCTGCCCCTGGCCCCACTGCCCAGCACCACTACCCCAGCATGGGCTCGCAGCCCTTCCCAACGACTCCCACCACGGCCCCAGGCTTCATGGAGGCTCACCACCAGGGCATGTGCTTGTCCCCAGCCGAGCCGCCTGACGCCGCCCCAGCCGACGGGGCCATTAGCGCCCCGCCCAGCGTGTGCAGGTCAGTCCTTTGTTTAAGTTTTCTTTTATCACAAAGCTAAGATCAGATTAACCTACTCCTGATACTAACATTGACCAGTAGAGCGATGAGAAAATATCAAGGCCTGTATAGTGTGTCCAATCAAAAACACATTGTGTAGATAATCCTCTATGGAAAACAATGTGCCAAACCTTATGTCTCTATCATAATCTGTGTGAAGAAAGGTAAGACATTTGGGCGACTAAATCAATGGAGGCCAGATGAAAAAAGGTGGTCAAGAATTTGGAAAATAGCTTTGCGTCAGCTAGGCTGGATGCTGTGCGAGAATTAAGGTTACCTTGACAGGCTAATGACATTCATCTTTCTTCTCAAATCCGGAGAATGTTAAACAATAGAGGTAAGATGTATATTGAATTTGAGACATGACATGTAGTACTTTCATGTTTTAGTATACGCTGTTCATATTAACAGCGTTAAACAAGCATATCTCTGTGAAATGTCAACGGAGCACTGGGCGTGCTGCAAGCTTTTTATTTTTAATATTGCCCATGAATTGAAATCTGATCCTGTATCAGTTGATTAGGCAAAACATCTGCCTACTACCTCTCCATGGCTATATTGGAGAGCATTGAATTGTAACCACCCACTGTTGCTTTGAGTGGGCTTCTAAACAACTAGGTCTTACTCATAACCAGAACATTGGAAGCCCATCGCTCCCTTCTATACTCCATAAAATGTATGTCAACGTTACTTTCCAATGGGCATACCGGGAGGCCAAACTGATCAGTCTTACTGAAACATGGTTAGATGACATGTCATTGACTCAGAACTGAGCTTTGTCGGATTCAGAACACCACACAGGCATGACATTGACATGGGGAAAAGCAGGGTTTGCATTTGTCAACCAGGCATACAGCAGATCTGCCCATATCCTGAGCCATATACTTTGAATGGGGTTTGAGGAGTTAGAGGCAACTTTGGTCAACTGAGTTCCAACTGTAAATAACCGGTCATATGAATGTGGCTCAGCTTTTAGCCATGTACATTTCTATGGCAACGAGTCCTTCAGAACTAACTTGTTCCGGGTCAGGCCAACTCCATTTACTCTGAATGAAGTGTGGTTGGAGGACCAATGAAATCATATATTCCCTCCCTCTCTGAAAGATTGCATCATCATCCCCTTGGCCCCCGGTCTAAGGCACTGCATCTCATTACAGGAGGTGTCACTACAGTCCCTGGTTCGAATCCAGGCTGTATCGCATCCGGCCGTGATTGGGAGGCCCATAGGGCAGCGCACAATTGGCCCAGCGTCGTCCGGATTTGGCTGGGTAGGCCGTCATTGTAAATAAGAATCTGTTCTTAACCGACTTGCCTAGTTAAATAAAAAAAATATTTGTAGATCACTGACTAAATATTGTATTAAACAGTGTTTTTTTGTGTTAAAAAATATAGTAATGTTAAAATACCTAGCACATTACACGTGTATTAATGACAGAATGCGTTTGAAACATCACACCTTTTGTATGACTTAGTTAATACAATTATTTTAGATAAAAGCTGCTGTTGCATTGATAAGCACACCAAAGACGACATTAAATCGTCGTTACAATACGTAATAAAAGCCCGACAGCACTTCTAGCGGCCAATTTCACACTAGAGCCTGCTGAATTTCCAAGATAACTTGACTCGCCCATCGATTTAGATTTTTCAGCGTTGTCTCAATCAAGAGTTCGGCGTTCGACTCGCCACGTGCGACATGCATGCACTGATGCAAGCCTCCTAGAGTTAGCGGCAGGCAGACGAGCGCAATATCCACTGTCGTAGTATGAATGAAGTCTCAGCTGGAATGCGAAGCTAACTGAAGTTGGCTAGCTTTATAAAAGCCTGAGTAGATCTAGCTTCCATCGTCGTATATTGTACCACTCTGGAATCGCACTGCTCATCAGATGTGGTGCTACTATCCCTCTCCTTCACACCAAAGTACCGGCCCCGTGAATTCGGTCAGTTCTTTATCATTCTTGTTATTAATTGCACAGCAGATGTAATCACGTCATGCGTGCACCGCATAGTCAAAATCACCTGACTCCCCGATTTTTATTTTAGACTGGGTGGTTTTCAACAGCGGTACTCTCAAAGACTCTTGCTTCTTATCAGCAATATGTTACATGTGCAACAAGGGGTAGTAAAACACCAGTCTATTCAGAAGGCTCCTCTAAGCACCTAGGCTCTTAATGCAGTCCACCTCATTCCAGCCTTTCGAAATAAACTACAGAGAGGGAGTAGTCTATAAATCAGTCAAAACAGTGGAATGACACATCCAGTGCAGTGCTGCAAGACTGCTTTGACAGTACCGATTGGACTGTTTTCTCAGAAAATGCCACACTGGATGAAACTTTAGAGGCTTTGTCTGATTACATACATTTTTGTGAGGATACAGTGGTCCCTTCAAAATAAGCAAAAAGGGTTACATAGAGAAGGGTGAAGGACTATACCAGGATGGAAAGATGAGGGGTACTTGGAAGGGTCTAAAACTTCTCTAGACTACCAACTAAGCACACTGAGCTCAATGTCCATTCAAAAGAACATTCTATTGGGTTTGCCGAGAGTTTGAGCTCTTTTTATTTTAGGTTTGGTAGTCTGGACTTTAGTACTGAGGAGGATGAGCTGTTGTGAAATGTTATCTTTAGCACAAAGGGAAGCTGATTTGGTTATAGAGGAAGTAGATGTTGATAGGGTATTACATCTAATATCAGAAAACAAAGCTACTGCTCCAGATAATTTCTCCAACTTAAATTCTGTCACAAGGAATTGTCAGGTGTGTTCTGTGAGCTGTTCAAACGCTCACTGAGGGAGCATACAGTACCAGCTCTGTAGAAATCATCCATCGTATGCCCAGTACCCAAGAAGAGCCGCTCTGCTGTCCTCAGCGATTACCACCTTTTATTTTTTTATTTAAATGTTTTATTTAACTGGGCAAGTCAGTTAGGAACATTCTTATTTAAAATGACGGCCTACCCCAGCCAAACCCGGACGACGCAGGGACTGCAGTGCCTTAGACGGCTGCGCCTCTCGGGAGCCCTTGTTACGTTAACGCCTGTCATAATGAAACGTTCTGAGTGTTTGGTTCTTTCCCACATACAAAATGAGGTTTGAGACATTGTAGACCCCCTTCAATTTGCCTACAAGCAACGGAGTGGACAAGGTTCTTGTTGCTACTGTACCACACATTGCCAAGTCCTATGCCTAGATGGTGTTTGTGGCCTTTTCCAATGCTTTTAGCAGTATACAGCCATATCTAATGGTCAAACTTTTGAATATGAACCTAAGTCCAAAACTCATTCTGTGGATTTTATATTTTCTGTCAAATAGACCACCGTGGGTGGGATTCATTGGTGAGTGCAGGACAGGGCTCAATCATCTCTCCTGTCCTGTTTACACTATACAGATGACTGTAGGAGCACCTGCCCTGAGAACATACGGTACATAAAATACTCAGATGACACTGCTAATCTTGGCACATCTGATTCGGATGACCTGATTCAGTCCACAAGTTTGACATCTTGTGCTGAAATCTGAATGACCAAAGACCTAATCATAGACTTTGGGAAACAACCATCAAGCTGATTGCTCCAAGTCAATCACCATCGGTACAGTAGTTAATAACAAGCTGAACTTTGGAGCCAACTGTGGGCCAGTGTTATCTAAATATCAATCCAGACTGTACTTCCTTCGTAAACTTAGAAGGCCTAATGTATAAATCTGTTCTAGTCCTTTTACAGATTGTTTTATTGAGCCAGTCTTCACATTTAGTGCTGTTGCCTGGTTTGGCTCCCTCACATGGGCAAGTCATATTACCCTAGAGAGAGTTGTACAGGTCAGTGGTAAGATTGTAGGAAGAAGGTAAAAGGCGCACAGGTAAGCGGGGTAAAGAAATCATTTAGGATCTTACACATCCACTGGACAGCCAATATGCAGTACTGCCATCAGGGTACAGACTCTTTACCTCTTTAAAGCCAAGCGCACTACTAACAGTTTTGTATCAGTACTGCTTTTCAGTGAAAAATGTATTTGTGTGACTTACAGTATGTTTATTGTTTAGCTTGTGTAGCACTGCTCTTTAATGAAATTGATGTTTGTGCCTTACAAATGCTTACAAGGTATATGCAAGATAAATGTATCAGTCATGTGTGAACGTTGTTTATGTTTACTATACATCTTTATCTTATCCGACTTGCCACAATTGGAACCAGTTTATTTGACAGTACAGAAAGTTCAAAATATTTATTGGGTTAACTTCACCTACCGGTATTTCAGCTACTACATATTGGCATGACATTGACATTTTGACCTTGGCGTTTGACCCCTTCTAGTGACCCCGAGTGTGAGGGCCACCGTTGCGAGGGAAACGGGGCGTACGACCACCAGGGCTACGACGGCGAGGAGAGCCAGGACGAGGACAGCTGCTCGGAGCACAGCTCTTCCACCTCCACCTCCACCAACCAGAAGGAAGGGAAGTACTGCGACTGCTGCTACTGCGAGTTCTTCGGCCACGGCGGGGTAAGACATGCACACATGCGCGCACATGCATATACTCGTACTATTATGAGTATATTACTATGTATCAACTTGTGGAATAGTGAGAAACAGAAGTCTGTAATAGTGTTTTATGATGTAGTCTGACATTTTGTGGAATACAGAATCTAAATCTTTACTAGAACGGCCTGTTGGACACTGTCTAGCCAGCAGCTGAACGAGCCTAGTCTGGAGAGATGGCACTTTAAATAGCACTTCTGATTAGGTCCCCAACACATTTTACATTGTATAGCGGAAACTCACCCCAGATAGTATTGGGTGCTCTGATGAATTCAACACACAATTCAACTCAAACTACCAGAATAATCTAAACCCTATTTCCTTGTTTCCTCCCCTAGCCCCCGGCGGCGCCCACCAGCCGCAACTACGCGGAAATGCGCGAGAAGCTGCGCCTAAGGCTGACCAAGCGGAAGGAGGAACAGCCCAAGAGGGAGGAGCAGCCGGCCGTGGTGGAGCGCGACAGTGGTGCCGACGGCATGGAGGACCACCGGCGGGTGGAGGACCTGCTGCAGTTCATCAACAGCGCCAGTGACAACAAGCCTGCCTCCAGCTCCAAGGCTGCAAAGCGGGCCCGCCACAAACAGAAGAAGGTAGTGGTTTAAAGCGTTTTACAACATTTTGTTTGAAGTGTTACCCATTTTTGTTTCGACGACAGTGTCGTGATTTAAAATGTCACTTTGAAAGTAATAGTTCACCCCAACTGACGTCAAAAGTGGTCTACTGATAATCCAGACATGATATGTTTTAGTATTTGATTTTGGGCTGAACTATAACCCTTCAAGTTGTAATTTTAACATTGGTGCTAAGGACTTAGTTCAAATAGGGAGTTGGGTCAAACCAAAGTTGTATTTTTTTGTAACTAAATGAAGTAACGGACCAACTGGATATGA
Source organism: Salvelinus sp. IW2-2015 (assembly GCF_002910315.2). Classification (NCBI taxonomy): domain Eukaryota; kingdom Metazoa; phylum Chordata; class Actinopteri; order Salmoniformes; family Salmonidae; genus Salvelinus; species Salvelinus sp. IW2-2015. Next base: position 127,985 of record NW_019942575.1, on the reverse strand, counting down.
ACTGTCTGTGTGTGTCTCAGATGGAGGAGAAGGTGCGTCTGGAGGCGGAGGCCCGCGAGCGGGAGGAGGAGCAGGTGCAGCAGCTCCTGGAGGAGGAGCAACGGCGGCGGGAGGAGGAGGAGGCCCTCCAACGGGAACTCCTCCGCCTGCAAGAGCTGCAGCACCTCCGCTCCGCCAAGAAGAAAAAGGAGAAAGCCAAGGAGCTCGCCGCCCCCGTACCGCAGAACAACCCCCAGCCTCTCAAACAGACGGCCCAGAACGTCCTAGAGAACCTCCGCAACGGCAAGAGCCAGCTCCTGCACAGCCTCATGCGCCTCCCTGGCCACAAGGATCCCAGAGTGGAGCACCGACCCCAGCCCCGGCCTCCCCCCTCACAGCACAGTCCAAAGAACAGCAGGGAGAAAGCCCCTACTCCGGCCCCCTTCACCCCAAATGCCCCCAACTCCCCAACCCCCTTCCTTCTCAACGGCACCTCCGTTGCACCCCAAACGACGGAGGCCAATGGCAAAGCCAAGCCAAAACAGCAGCAGCCAATCAGGCAAACCGCCAGCGAGACAACGATGGTCAAGAAAGCCCCAGAGGCGACCACCACTAACAGTACACCACAACTACCACCAGATGTCAAAGTGACCCGGCCCAGGCTTCCCGCTGAAGACCCGGTCGTCCCTCTGGCACCGGGACCCAGGAAGGAGGAGAGAAACAACGGGAAAAGGCAGCACCATCAGCAGTCGGCGAGCCAGGTGAAAGATGAGAGGAGCCGACCCTTGTTGGAGCCCTCATCACCCCCTGCCTCGCAGACGGAGCAGCCCCTGCAGAACGGCAAACCCCTCAGCGCAGAATCCCCCCAGCCCAAGGCCAAGGCCAAGAAGAACAAGAAGAAGAAGGCTGACAAGACAAACAACTCAATAGGTCAGCATGATATGCTAGGTTATGCTGTGCAGTTTTATTTATCCCTGTAGGATGGTTAGTTTCAGGGCTGCAGAAGTGTTTCAGGCACATACAACATCCAGAGATAATATTGAGACGGGGACATTTACATTTGTTAAGTTGGCATTTTGTGACCGAGTGTTCTCTTATTGCAGATGACGTTTTCTTGCCCAAAGACATTGATCTGGACAGTACTGACATGGACGAGACTGAGAGGGAGGTGGAGTATTTCAAAAGGTACGGGCACTTGACTTGCTTTGCATTGACTACATAAAGCATTTATTTATTTTTTTGAAAAAATTGCTTAAACGATCTGTCCGGAAGCTTAGTTGCAAAGTGTTTAAATTGAATCTAGCTTGAAGTGAAGCTGGATGCTTTATATGCAGAATCTATTATGTGAATCTATTACATTAAATCTATTACATTAAATCCCCAAAAACTATTAAAACAAATGACTTGTATTCCTAAGCTTATGATTATGGGTGTGGAGAGGACTAGGGGTGTACCCCAATAATATCTATTTTCCCCTAAAGTGTGCACTTGTTCACTACTTCCCACAAATGTAAAAGCATTGGATTGGTGGAGTCCTTTCAAATCCGTGAAGGGAAGAGAACAAATGCACACTTTGGGAGGAAGGAAAGATAATTGGTACTTAGCTTGAGCGTAGTTCCCTCCTCCAGATGCCCCTAGTGAAAAGCGTTGCATGGAGTGGATCTTTAACTCCCCATCTCTCTCCCTCCCTTCCCAGGTTCTGCTTGGATTCCGCCAGGCAGACCCGACAACGGCTGTCCATCAACTGGTCCAACTTTAGCTTGAAGAAAGCAACGTTCGCCGCCCACTGATGGGACCTCGCGTAGGACAAAGAAAAAGAGACTGTGGCAGGAAGCAATCAGCACCCCCCCCCCTCCCCATTCAAACTGCTACCACAGACCCCGTCATCCCGTAGCCCTGCTGTGCCCAAATGGCGCACACCCACGCTGCCTTGTTCTTTGTTGCTGTGCGGTTCTACCATGAACCCATCCTCCGGGCTGATCCTCAAGCAGAACTCTGAGAGAGAGAGAAAAAAAAATACATTAAATGACACACACAAAAGAATAATCACAAAATGCTACTTTCTACCTGGTTTTGTTTTTGTTGCTCGTTTGTGTGTTTTTAGTCTGAGGGGCATTTCTCTTGACTTAAAAAGCCATGTTCTGAAATGCATTTTCTTTTTTGCCGGACTCTTAGTCAAAAGATCCTTACTATGTATGCTTTGTGAAAACAGACACACATGGGAAAAAAATTGGAGAAAAAAAAGATATCTGATGAATTAAAGCCTTTCATTCAGTTACTGTGGCTTACTATCCCCTTGTTACCCACGATTCCTAGCACGGCATCTCATTCAGATAACTGACAAGGGAATGAATGGGCATGGTCTGCCATACTCTCCCCTGCCCCCAACAACTCTCACTTGACTGAGAGGAACTTGGCTTAATACTTGACAACGTTCTTTTTTTTATTTTTTCAATTTCATTTAACAAAATCAATAAGTGTACCAGTTACAGTTTTTATTTTGTTTTCTTTCCTATTTTTGACTTGTATCCAGCTTGTATCACAATACTTTCAGAATGAAATTGAAGAAAAGAACAATGCACACTATCAATCTGTTATAGAGTGTATATTGTATTAACACTGAAGCCAAACTGGCTACCTTTTAACATATTGTTAAGTAATATTAAAATCTTATCTTTCTTTTTTGAAAGATGGAATACAGTAGTATGGCAGGATGTGTGTGTCTTGTGTCTGTGCTTATTTCATTGGTGGTGCATCTTTAATGCAGTGGATGGGGGGGTGTATTTAGTTTCATTTAGGAGTATTTTTGTAACTTAAAATGTTCCCCAAATTTATAGAGAAGGTCCATTCTCCCCTTTGTACCTGGATTGTAAATCATATCCATCCGCACATTATACACCGAAATAGATTCTAGAGAGGTGTAGGCTTATTGGTTAAGTAAGAAGATACTGTAGCACTATCATCCCCTCGATACTAAGTGACTTTAACTGTTCACCATTACCTTCTACCCCAAGGTGAGTAATATTTACTGGTTGTGCTTTCAGGGAACGTTTGGCCTATAAAGACATCACTGATGCTTCTCCATTTGGGGTGTGCAGCCACACTAGATGATGGGACGGTGAGTCACCTGGAGGACCGGGTGCTTTCCGGGTTATCCACCACTGATTGTAGTCAGTCAGTCACATGATCAATCGGTAGTGGAGCTATGACTGAGTCCTGTGGGACCCCACGTTCTCATAGCAGTGACTGAAAAGGTAAGGGACTGACTTGACTGTCATATGTCAGTCAGTGGTGAAATATGTGTATGTTATTTGCCCTCAGTCCTCCCAGAAGAACATAAGTTGCTCTGACTCCTCGATGCTCACAGAACCCTGGTGAAAGCGTGGTTGATGAAGGTTTTCCTTTGGAGGGTAAATGGGTGATGTGTGTTTGTGGAATAACGTGGTAGTCTGGTAGAAATGAAGGTCCTAGATGCCTACATACCAAACTAATGTGTGATACTGTTGGCATTGTCTGAGCCTCTTACTATATTTACTCTAAATGTAGTTTTCTGTGGGAACATGCCTTAAGTATTCACACCCCTGACTTTTTCCACATTTAGTTGTTTCGTCCTGAATTTAAAATGTATTAAATTTAGATTTGATTTTGTCACTGGCCTACACACAATATCCCATAATGACAAAGTGGAATAGTTTTTAGAATTTTATTACAAATGAATTAAAAATTAAAAGCTGAAATGTCTTGAGTTAAGTATTCAACCCCTTTTTTATAGAAAGCCTAAAGTACAGGAGTAAAAATGTTCTTAAACAGAGAGTTTAATTGCTGTGATAGACTGAGGATGGATCAACAACATTGTAATTACTCTACGATACTAACCTAATTGACAGAGTGAAAAAAGGGAAGCCTGTACAGAACATGCAAAACATGCATCCTGTTTTCAAGAAGGCACTAAAGTAATACTGCAAAAAATGTGGCAAAGCAATTCACTTTTTGTTAAGTGTTTGGGGTGATTCCATAAACACATTACTGAGTACCACTCTCCATATTTTCAAGCATAGTGGTGGCTGCATCATGTTATGGGCATGCTTGTAATTGTTAAGGACTGGGGAGTTTTTCAGGATAAAAAAGAAACAGAATGGTGCTAGGCTAAATCCTAGAGGAAAACCTGGTTCAGTCTGCTTTCCACCAGACACTGGGAGATGAATTCACTTTTCAGGAGGACAATAACCTAAAACACAAAGCCACATCTACACTGGAGTTGCTTACCAAGAAGACAGTGAATGTTCCTGAGTTAAATCTGCTTGAAAATGTATGGCAAGACTTGAAAATGGTTGTTTAGCAATGATCAACAACCAATTTGACAGAGCTTGAAGAATTTTGAAAAAAAGAATGGGAAAATAATGTACAATCCAGGTGTGCAAAGCTCTTGGAGATTTATCCAGAAAGACTCACAGCTGTAATCGCTGCCTAAGGTGATTCTAACATGTATTGACTCAGGGGTGTGCTAATTTGCAAAAATGTATAAGAACATGTTTTCACCTTGTCATTATGTAGATGGGTAAGAAAAAACAACAATTTAATCAATTTTCAATTAAAGCTGTCACACAACAAAATGGGGAATAAGTCAATGGGTATGAATACTTTCTGAAGGCACTATATGTCCAGTTAACACACCTAAAATAAAAGCAGTGCACATTCATAGGGGTCTCAGGAGGATGTGCTCTTTAAATGACAAACCACCTGATTTTAATCCCCCAATGGCAACCCCCATTCATTTTATTTTCTCTTTCAAATGACACCTACAAAAAGGGAACTTTTTGAGGCTATATGTCATCTTCTAAACTTCCTTTGTCTTTTGTTTAGCATCCTGCCAAGCGCCACAGTGCGTGGTTGAGCAACCCTCGATGTCACATGACACCAAGTGAGATTAATTCAACAGTGCTTGATTATCTGAGCTCATTTCCATATGAATAGATAGACAAACTACTTATTAGGTAGATAAGCTCACTGTTTTACTGTATGAGTGACTGCACATTTACACTAAGGGTTCACACAGGAATGAGGTCACAGTGACACAATAACCAGAATGTACTTCCTGTGAGGCAGACTTGTGTCTGCTACAGTTCAGTTTGGTAACATCAACTTAAAACTGACAGGTATAAGGTTTTATAACTTGTTATAAGCATGTATGAGCCTTTTTGATGTTGTAGTATAAGGATAAAAAATATGTTATGTCAATCTTTGTAGCAAATTTTCAACTGCCTCAAATGACTAATGGACCAGACATGTTTATGACAAGTCTTACAATGCATTATGACCGCATTATAATGCATTGTAAGTAAAGTGTTCTCATGACATTATATACTCATCAAATACAGTTATTTTAGCCCATAAACTTAACTCTTAAAACGACCTACCTCTTTAAAGAGTATCTTAAATAAATCCCACAGCACTTGTCTTTTACTACTTTGATAACTACTTTGTTGAGGGAAAATGTACTTGCTACGATTGTCATATGTTGTCTCACCTAGCTATCTTAAGATTAATGCACTAATGTAAGTCACTCTGGATAAGAGTCTCTGCTAAATGACTAAAATTTTAATCTAAAACAAGTCGGACTGACTTAATCAAACATTTCACGCTGAAGAGGAATTGAGTAACAATGACATTAACAGTAGGACATTCTCCCTTATTGCTTGCTTCCTCATATTTTTCAAGAATCAACTGTTCTTATCACAGATGGGTTTCACAATGAATAGTAACTATTCATACACATTTATCAGATGAAAGAAATGCGGGAAATTTTAATCACGCAGAGAAGTAAAAACAGCATGGATTGAAGAGACAGCCCAGCTGAAATTAGTCATTGTTTATTTCTGTAATGAATAGCTGACCAATTGACTGTCTGCTTTACTGACAGACTGTCTGCCTTACTGACAGTTGTGGCTGCTTTGCGTGATGTATTGTTGTCTCTACCTTCTTGCCCGTTGTGCTGTTGTCTGTGCCCAAAAATGTTTGTACTATGTTTTGTGCTGCTACCATGTTGTTGTCATGTTGTGTTGCTACCATGCTGTGTTCTCATGTGTTGCTGCCATGCTATGTTGTTGTCTTAGGTCTCTCTTTATGTAGTGTTGTGTTGTCTCTCTTGTCGTGATGTGTGTTTTGTCCTTTATTTATATATTTATATATTTTAATTTGATTTTTAATCCCAGCCCCTGTTACCGCAGGATGCCTTTTGCCTTTTGGTAGGCCATCATTATCAATAACAATTTGTTCTTAACTGACTTGCCTAGTTAAATAACGGTTAAATAAAATAAATGCCTGTACAGTGTGTTCGCTATCAGTCACCAATGATGTAAAAATGGACATCTGCTTTTGAGTAAGTGAGGACGTGCAAGAAAATACTACCTGAACCAGACAAGGACATTAACATTTGTTCTGGTATTTGTGAAACATAATTTAAATGACTGTAAATTATGCATTAATACATTGATGAAAGTATTATTTATTTCCTTTTTCAGTAATCCCTCAGCTCATGAAAATGACCATGTTTGAATCATCATATATGCCACTTAGCAGACGCTTTTATCCAAAGCAACTTAGTAATGTATGCATACATTACATATGGGTGGCCACAGGAATCGAAGCCACAACCCTGGCGGTACAATTGCCATGCTCTAACAACTGAGCCATACTGGACCACAAGTATGGGTACATGTATGACATTACTCTGATTCTACATTTTCTATATAAAACCCCCTCAAATTATTTTAAAAACCCTATCTGCATCACTATTACTTTGAAGAAATCTTGACAGTCCTTGGCTTTGGCCTCCGCTTTGGCCTCTATCCCTAGCCAGTGATGGCTGGGGTTAAAAAAGATCATGGTGCCATTGAGTCTTCAGTACACATGGCAGGGCTCTAACTATGACAGGGGCGAGATGCGTTAGGGTTATAAGAGGGTATCAGAACTTTCAGATGGCGGCCTGTAGCTTGTAATAAGTAGGGGGGGGGGGGGGGTCATTGTGGAGTGCCTGAGGCATTGAAGAAACACACCCACCACCCACTTATACTGGGGGGGAACCCCAGTCTTTCCCACATATTATACTTCACAATGGTGTTTTGTACCAGCAAGTGGAAAACCACTCTAAGCGAATGAACTGGCCTTTATAAAATATACAAAACAAAGGAGATTGACAATAATACCAACTACCTCCACCCCCCTATAACTAACAGTGATCTACAGCTACCAAGTATAGAGCTGCCACACTCCACTTTCAAGTGAACCAGTGTGTGTTGGGAATTCCCTTTATGGGAATTTCCCATTATTTTTGGATACACATGAGATTAAAGGCCACATCTATCCATTCTGTAGTCTGTCTAGATAAGTGTCAGGCTAAATTTTCCCATTGCTGATAAAGTGCTAGACAGAGACTGATCTCGTAGACAACTGGTTAATGGAAACCTAGTGGCGCCAGGAACTGTTTTGCCACGTCATCTGACTTGAAATGAATGGATTTGTAAATGTATGTAGTCAGACATTGTTTCTATCAAAAGGTCGCTGAGTACAGCAAAGGGGATTTGTGACACCACATTTTTCCACTCCATAAAGGTGGGCTTTGTGTGTGTGTGTTCACATATAGACCAACCGTGCAGTTGTGTAGGTGTTTGGGGAGGAAATTCCTGTCAACCCCAACCATGGCTTATCTGTCGGCTGTGTGACACTGTGTGACACTATGTGTGTGTGTGTGTGTTCTATGCAACAGTAAAATAAGGATTGCTTTACAAAGCTACAATCTGAAACACAACTAATTGAATTCTTGAATTAAACTTTTCATAGAATCACCCTCTTTTCACTGAATAGATGTAAATGTGTGAGAATGATAAGAACTGGCCCAACCGCATCCATCTTCCCCAGACTGCATATGAGTAGGTGAGCATGCGGAGTGCTATGTCATCTCGAGACTGTGGCTAAGTCTCAAATGACACCCTATTCCCTATTTAGTGTATTATTTTTGAGGGAATAGTGCACTATATAGGGGATAGAGTGCCATTTGGAACACAGTCTGTGACTTGGCTCTTCGGATGACTTTGAAACCTTTGATGGAGTTTCTAACTCTTTCGGCTGCTATAGTCCCTTGACACAATTAGCGAGGCCTTTTTTTGTCAGAGGTCACAATTCCTATAAATGAGGCCCTATTTGCATCTGTACGGCAAGAGTGACCTAGTGTCTGTACTCTACTTCTATATATCAATCAATCAATCAAATGTATTTATAAAGCCCTTCTTACATCAGCTGATGTCACAAAGTGCTGTACTGAAACCCAGCCTAAAACCCCAAACAGCAAGCAATGCAGGTGTTAGCACGGTGGCTAGGGAAAACTCCCTAGAAAGGCCAGAACCTAGGAAGTAACCTAGAGAGGAACCAGGCTATGAGGGGTAGCCAGTCCTCTTCTGGCTGTGCCGGGTGGAGATTATAACATGGCCAAGATGTTCAAATGTTCATAGAAGACCAGCAGGGTCAAATAATAATGATCACAGTGGTTGTAGAGGGTGCAACAGGTCAGCACCTCAGGAGTAAATGTCAGTTGGCTTTTCATAGCCGATCATTCAGAGTATCTCTACTGTTCCTACTGTCTCTTGAGAGTTAAAACAGCAGATCTGGAACAGTTAGCACGTCCGGTGAACAGGTCAGGGTTCCATAGCCGCAGGCAGAACAGTTGAAACTGGAGCAGCAGCACGACTAGGTGGACTGGGGACAGCAAGGAGTCATCAGGCCAGGTAGTCCTGAGGCATGGTCCTAGGGCTCAGGTCCTCTGAGAGAGAGAAAAAAAGAAAGAGAGAAAGAGAGAAAAAGAGAGAGCATACTTAAATTCACACAGGACACCAGATAGACAGGAGAAATACTACAGATATAACAGATTGACCCTAGCCCCCGACATAAACTACTGCAGCATAAATACTGGAGGCAGGATATAGGATATAATCATTAAAGGCTGTTCAGGACACTTTTTTGAGTTTAGAAGTTTAGAGTTTAGAATTCTATTGTGTTATTGTACAATATTACACCACACAATACCTATTACAGACGTAAAACCATATTGTATATACTGTATGTGACACTATAATCCTCCGTAGGCAGTCATAATACACTATCAATATCAGCCATAATACATTAGGCTAAATCGTCAATACAAATATAGAACAAACAAAGGTACAATAAACAAAGTAACATCTATACCTCTTTGAATTGCTAAATAATTAAATTGTGTTCAAATAATACCAGAACACAGAACAGTGTGACATGGATCTGTCTCACTTTCAAGATTGCTATAAACTGGGACTCCAATAACAATGGAGCTCTGCAATATTAAAGCTGATCTACCCACTAAATAAAAACTAAAAACAATGGAGCTTAATGATCCAGTGATCTGCTACTTACACACACACACACACACACCTTGTTTGGTGTTTCATCTGCCTCCCCTTTAAATAACTACTTTCTAACAGGGAATGTCCAGTTCCCTGCGGCCATATTATACCCGTAACAACTGGTCCTGGACTTGTTGTGTTGTTCTGGTCCTGGACTTGTTGTGTTGTAACTCAAAATGATTTGAGAACTAGTCGGAAGACAACTGATCCCAAATCAGAAGTTAGGAGCAGGATGTAACCAGAGCCTCTGTCTCACTGGTCTCTAGTCCACTTGCTGTGTTCACTTCAGCCACACAGGACAGCTGGGAATGTGGAACAGACACACAGGACAGCGTGCCCATTCAGGCTACTCTGGGAAGGGGTTTTCCAAAGTGTGTACAAACACACAGTCAGACAAGGAAGTACACAGTCACACAAATGCACACACACACACATACGCGCACACACAGACACACATCCTGTGGGACCTGAGTCGCAATGGTTTATCTACGGTCAGAGCCCCTCGCTGTCTCACACTGTCACTCCTCCTGACTCTGCACCCCAAACTACTTGACTGGCAGTTATCCACCAAGCAAACTAAGATCCAACAAAAGTTCCTCAAGCTGAGATGTTGTCTGGTTTGTATCACAAACACTCCACATGATTGGTCAAACAACATTTATTTTTATTACAAAAATATCCTTTCAATTAAACAGGTTAAAACAGATCATCACATTTTGATGTTTATAAATCAATGGCTTCTAGAAAAATAAAACTTGTGTCAGTTCGGAGGTCATTTCTCCAAATGTAGTTTCAAATGTCAGATCTGAAATGGCACTTTTTTTAAGGTTGCCATGTTGTGGAGAATTTGTCTCCCACACTGTCTTGTCTTACCAGGATGTGGGAAACATCCTGCTTAGGTGTACCAGGATTCAGACGACACCTCAAAACACGATGGCGATATTCATTTTGACACAGCACTATAAAGATTTGCCAATTTGAAAAAGCCCCACTAATAGCAAATACATATTCAATCATATATAATACTGTGAATACATATTTCCAGGCACAAATATCATAGGTCAACATCTATAGGTTAAATTGAAAATAGATTACTTACTCAAAACGTGAACAACATCAAAATATACAGTACAACAAATAGCACCATGCTAACAACAGACAACGGTATTACAGTATCTTCAACCAGAAAGAAGCTTATGTATTTCAAATCCAATAAATCAAAAAAAGAAATATGTGCATTAACGACTACTTTGGTAAACTGGTTAGGAAAGTGCAACAGGTTAACAATTTGATGCCGGAATATTGAATTGAGGTATGTGACATTCAAATATCGTAATTAACATCCAATTTCCCATCTAGATTTTCTACACACCACGCAATCAACCATCTCCACACAGAAACACACCCATGCGGTATCATGTGATAATTCATATGGATCATGTAGTCAAACATGAGTGGGTTTGCACTGAAAATCGCTTCATCTTGCCAAACCAAAGGTATTACACAAAAAAATATTTTACACTTACTTACTTTTTCCACTGGTATTTATCAGGTATTTACTCGGAAATTATATGGTAACAATGGGTACTTTCTGGTATTTCCTTCAAGGAACTCAACCCATTCAAATGGTGGCCAGTGGTGTTTGTTGTTACGAATCCGAAATAAATAAACAGATAATTCAAAGTCACTACTGTGTTATCATTTTACCATGTAGTATCCTGGTAAATACCTGGTATTTTCTGTACTGTAAAATAAAGTGCTACCGTTATTTCTCCCACTACGACCACCAAGCTAGTACTGACACTCCAACTCTGCATCGATAATTTATTAGATTCTGTCTTTTAACAACCAAAAAGCATGGCAGCGTCTGAAGTCCAGATAGTACCTCCCTGTTTCAGTCCATTTTCTTCCATTTAGTGCCTAATGAACACAACCCAGTTGAACTAGTCAGTTTTCTAAGCTCCCCGGTCCCAACCCTTCTTAGGGTGCATGTAGTGCTTTTTCTTCAGTGCTCAATTATCGTCAGTTAGCGATATTTGTCTTAACACCCCCGTGGGGTGGGAGGGGCAGTAACTCTCAGTAGGGCAAAGTTGCCCCTAGATGTCGGGTCAGTTTAGCATTTTCCCCACTTTATGGTTTGGATTGGGGAACGGAAAATGATCCTATAGCTGTACCTAGGGGAAACTTCACGTCGGAGCTCATAGCCTGACACACTCCATGCAGTGTTTGAGGTACTCCACCGCATGTGTCATCATATGTCATCTTGGGCATTGGAGTTCCGACGAACTCTGGCACTTTGTCCAGGTGGGACTGGGTGCTAATTACAGCTGACGCCCGCTTTTAATTTTTGTCACAGGTGGATTGGCCCTGTTCCTCAGCAGTGATTCGGCCGAGTCAGTGCTCATGCGTGGGGAGATCCGGTGTCCTTTATGGACTCGGCACGTGGAGTTGGCATCTCTAGTAGGGCTCTGAAATAAATGAATGATGATCATGAGTAAAAGTGTTCCTTCCCATAGCCTAACTAGACATAGTAGCACTTTGAGGATAATGTATGAAACACTCCACACAAATAAAATGATCACTATAGCATTATTATTATTTTAGGGAAGTGCTCTTTGTTGTTCCCTAATGTGATAGCTGACCAATCAGCCTGTTACAAAACCTTAGTAAACTTTTTTGACCCGATACAGTGCTATTTTACAGTAAACAAATTGACAACAGAATTTCAGCACGCTTATAGGGAAGGACATTCAACAAGCACAGCACTTACACAAATGACTGACTGTCTAAGAGAAATGGATGATAAAATAATGTGAGGGCTGTTTTGTTAGACTTCAGTACTGATTTTGACATTATCGATCATAGTCTGCTGCTGGAAAAACATATGTGTTATGGCTTTACAACCCCTGCTATATTGTGGATAAAGAGGTACCTGTCTAACAGAACACAGATGTTGTTCTTTAATGGAAAGCTCTCCAACATAATCCAGGTAGAATCAGGAATTCCCCAGGGCAGCTGTGTAGGCCCCTTACTTTTCACAATCTTTACTAATGACATGTAAAACCAGTGTGTATATGTATGCGGATGACTCAACACTATACACGTTAGCTACTACAGCGACTGAAATGACTGCAACACTTAACAAAAAGCTGCAGTGAGTTTCAGAATGGGTGGCAAGGAATAAGTTAGTCCTAAATATTTCTAAAACTAAAAGCATTGTATTTGGGATAAATCATTCACTAAAACCTAAACCTCAACGAAATCTTGTAATGAATAATGTGGAAATTGAGTAAGTTGAGGTGACTAAACTGCTTGGAGTAACCCTGGATTGTAAACTGTTATCGTCAAAACATATTTATACAACAGTAGCTAAGATGGGGAGAAGTCTAAAGCGCTGCTCTTCCTTCTCAACAACACTATCAACAAGGCAGGTCTTACAGGCCTTAGTTTTGTCTCACTTGGACTACTGTTCAGTTGTATGGTCAGGTGCCACAAAGAGGGACTTAGAAAAATTACAATTGGCTAAGAACAGGGTAGCATGGCTGGCCCTTAAATGTACACAGGGAGCTAACATTAATGATATGCATGTCAATCTCTCATGGCTCAAAGTGGAAGAGAGATTTACTTCATCACTACTTGTTTTTGTAAGAAGTGTTGACAAGCTGAATGTACCGAGCTGTCTGTTTAAACTAGTAGCACACAGCTCGGACACCCATGCATACCCCACAAGACATGCCACCAGAGGTCTTTTCACAATCCCAAAGTCCAGAACAGACTATAGGAGGCGCACAGTACTACATAAAGCCATGACTACATGGAACTCTATTCCACATCAGGTAACTGATGCAAGCAGTATAATCAGATTTTAAAAACAAGTCCTTATGGAACAGCGGAGAGTGTGAAGAGACACACACAAAGGTACAGACACACGCATACGCACACAAGAGCTAGCACACCCACTTTACACACACGTACATTGTAATATTGTTGTATTATACATTTTGTATTGTAGATATGTAATAATGTTTTATGATGTACTATTTTATCTTTGCTTTATATGCAATGTAAGTGCCTTAATGTGTTTGGACTCTAGGAAGAGTAGCTGCTGCCTTGGCAACAGCTAATGTGGATCCCTAATAAATACAAATACTGTATCTTATTAGCCGTTAGCGAACTGTATGAAGAACATGTCTGTCGAAACGTCATTGTATCATCAATTCTCAATAAATGGCAAATAGGGGAGGGACATAAAAGCTTCCTTTCATGGCTATTTATTTTACTCCTGTAACATGTTTGTGTGTAATGTATGTTAGTAATGACTATGTGTGTGTGGCCTTACCTGTGCCTGTGTGTGTAGCTGCTCCTGTAGTCGAGATACTTCCTCTTGCAGGTCCTGGATCCTGCCCTGCGCTCTCTCCCTGTCTGCCCGCTCCGACTTAAAGTCATCTGTGTAGATGAGAACCTGTGAAGAAGAGAGGGAAAGGGTGAGGGTGTGTGTGAGAAAGAGAGAGGGATATGTTTCTGATTCAACTGAATAGGGTGGAACTGTATGTGAGAGAGAGGTTTCTGATTCAATGGGGTTTTCTTAAAAGACTGCTGTGTGATGCATGTATTCATGTGTGCGTGTCAGAGAGAAAGAGAAGGAAGAGGGAGAGCAAGAGTGTGGAGACAGAGGGACAAACAGACAGAGAGATAGAAAGAGAAAAATAAAGATAGAGAACGTGAGCGAGACAAGAGAAAGAAAGAGAAATTGAAAGAGAGAGGAGTCAGACGATCCTACACCACACTAACCTGTTGCTCTAGCATCTGGATGCGGTCCTTGTATCGTCTCATGCTCTCATCCAGCTCTCTCCCCAACCTCCCACAGTCCCCCAACTTCTCCTCCAGTAGGCCGTTGAGCCTGGCTATCTCCTGCTGGAGCAACCCAGCTTTGGCTGAGGCCAACCCTGGGAACAAGCCCAGGCCAGGCTCTTGTGTAGGTCCGTGCCCTAACCTATGCCCCACACCTGGATCAGGGCTGGAGGAAACAGCCAGGGCACTAGACTCATTCAGCTTCTGACACAGGTACCTCACATACTGTTCCCTGCTCGAGTCATACTTTTGCCATTTGGAGTTTAGACCTTCCACCTGGGAAAATTAAGGAGGGAGAGAGGGAGGGGAAGAGGGAGACATTAGTCACAAACATGTACACACACTTGTGCACACACAGCTTCACACAAACACACACACAGAAGGCTGTTCAACTTTGGTTCTGATAGCCCATATGCTATGACAATGTTGGATAACTACAGTCTGCAAAAACACTACTGTAATTACTTCAGTATATGTGTACTACAGTTTCTTTACTATAGTATTCATACTTTAATAAACTGTAAATAGTACAGTATACTACAGTCATGTATATTCAATACTACAGTATTCAGACTAAAGTCTGCAAAAACACTGCTGTGCATACTACAGTAAAGTCTACAAAAACACTACAGTGAATACCATAGTATATTATAGTATTTTTTCATGTGGGTAGAATGGGGTTTCTACAGTGTGTTCCTGCTTACATATGCCACTCTTTGCGTTAGCTTTTGGTTCTCTTCTTGGAGTTTGCTGACTCGAATGTCAACGCGACCAGCTTCCGTATAATCCAATATCTGACCATGAAAAGAGGAAACAAGAGCTCAAAATGATACTATCCATTTAGAAATCCAACAGAAACAAACACAAATAACTTGGCTGAAAAGCACATAATGGCAGAGACAGAGATGCCAAATGCTTTAGTACACACACTTCTCTTTCATTGCTTTCATTTTTAGTTTTGAAAGACAGTTACAGTGAATAAGCTCTTCCCAGTGAGCACAAGACATTGAAAATACATAATTTGCTGATGGGGTTGTAGCTCGGATGTAGCTACTGCTGTTCTCCTCTCTCAGTTGGAGTTTAGTGCTTGCAACCACAGGATTGTGGGCTTTTGGGTTCGATTCCCGCATAGGCCACATATACTGAATATAACATTCAGTATATACACAGTTTGTGGATATGAGTTAGCTCTTTACACTCGTACCCGTCTACAGGTTCAAAATAGCAGATTTAGGTGATGATAAATGCCTAAATTGGAACGCAGTGGCTGTACAGTAACATGCTATATGTGAAGTCAAAACGCAAGGTCTCTGCTTCCCAGCGCAGTACTGGTTTTGACTGAACTTGCACACCGCGCGTGACAATAAGTTACCCACATCTCTCCCGCAAATGTTGTTGTCTGAGTGAGGGAAATGCTGTAAATGAAGAGGACTCGATGTATTTTGAAAGATGAGACATTGAGGATTATACTACCACTTTGATGTCACACGAGCAAGCCAAACACCCCTTAGTTCAAATGTGCACTTCCCAATGCCATATCATAAAACTCATGTAATATACAGTGCCAACGATTATGATCACAATGCTTGATGTGCAGTTACAAGATGACATGGCGTATTGTGCCGAAATTGGGCAGGGAACACGCATCTGAATGCCCTCGTGATTCTATTATAGTCGCACCAAAATGACTATTTGCTTCTCTGAATTGCCTAACACTGTAAGATTGTATTTCGTAACTTAGCTAGCAATAGAACACGCTTTCAAATTATGCCCACCTGACCAGATTGCGATTTATAATGGACTATTTTTGAATGTACAATTACGTAGGAACTGTGCACACTTTGGAGAGGTGTGTTGCCACATGGAGACACCAGTTAGACCTCTCACATGTCATTTCTTTGTCTTATGTTGCACCTACCCCAAATTTACCATGAATGTTCTTATCATGTTACTGAATGTATCCAGAGCATTTTCAGATTTCGTATTCAACAACTGCGGCAAAAAGTACAGTAAATGTAAAACGCACATAAAATCAACAGTGTAATGTTTGGATTCAGTCTTGTGTCAGATTAACTGTTTTGTCCTCACCCTTTAGTCTAATATTTTTTTTCTCCCATAATCTCCAAACTGTTCCCCTTTGATTGCTACCATGGTTATGCATGTGCTTTCCATATTTCTTCTGTAAGAAACATTTCAATTTAGCCCTATCTATATAGGCCAATTCCCACGAGTGTAAGGGGTTAACTATAATTTGCCTTGGATAAAAGTGCTTGATAACTATGCTATTACGCACTTATTATAAACTGGGTGAATTGAGCCCTGAATGCTGATAGCAATAGCAATAAGGCACCTCTGGGGTTTGTGGTATATGGCCAATTAACCACGGCTAAGGGCTGTGTCCAGAACTGCCCTTAGCCGTGGTATATTGGCCATATACCACATCTCCTCGGGCCTTATTGCTTAATTATACAACCTTCATACACACCTCTTTTGCCTTCTGCTGCATTTTCACCTCCTCCGTCACTCTCTCTCCTCCCTTCTTCTCTCTCTCTAGTCGGCTCAGTAACTCCTGACACACCCTGACTGTGGCTCCCAGTTGGCCCCGGAGCTGGTCGGCCTCTCCAGCCAGCGAGGTGCACAGGACGGCACGGGTGGCCTGGGCACGGTCCCTCTCGGCCAGGGCAGAGCGGAGCCTCTGGATATCCTGGTCCTTCTCGTGGTCTGGTTGACGGGTCACACTCTCCAGCTCTCGCTCCATCTCCCTCAGCAGTTGTTGCAACCTCTGTATCTCCTTCAGGGGTGGGAGAAAATAATAGAATATGCTTCAGTGTCAAATGTGTGTCAAATGCAAAAGATACTTTAAAAAACTATTAATGGACAATATAGTTTTTTGGAATGTTTTATTGTATTGAATTGTGACTTTTATCTGGCACAGATGTGTATGTTTTGTGAAGTTAAGGCGAAACAACACTGGCACCTGCACCGCTGCAGTTGTACACATTGAAATGGAAAAAGAGAGGTTTTTGCTATAGCAACATCCTCTCTGTACTGCAAGGTGGTTTTGAAGCAGGGACATTTTTATCAAGCCTGGTTGGCAAGTTTGGTGGTAGGTTTGGCCTACACTAATAGTCTTCCCAATAGACCTCAGTTGTGAACTAGTGTAGGGTTAGGGTTATCTCAAATGGTGTAGGCTAGTGGCTATTTTCAGAGAAGACCATTTACGGTAGGCCTAAACTACACTGCTTTCATAATGTGCAAATTGAAAATGAAAGAAAGAAACAAGCAATATTGTACTTGCCAGTACAAGCAATATTACTCTCAGTACATGTCGCAAGTGTACCTCAGTTTATATTTTGTTTTTATTGCTACTATGGTGTGTTTCGTGTGTATGCTTTGAAAGTAAATGTGTATATCTACATGTTACCTCTTGGTGGGTTGGGGAGAAAAGATAAGCAATTCTAGTTAAATTTGTCTTTTGTTTCTGTTAGTCTTTAGTGACATGGATAGAAGTACAGTCTGCTGTCATTCTGATCTAAGAATATTACTCCTGCTTATTATGAAGAAAAAATACATCTGTTTAACTTTGTATACTAAAGGTGTGTTTAGAATTATTTTTGTTGTATTAATGCTATTTAATCTCTCCTCAGACTAATATTATTCTGTTTGTCCTGTGGGTACCTTTGCCACTGTTCCACCCATTGTGTGTTGCGCTGTCATGGTGTATTTATGTCCTAAAGGATACTTGCAGAGCTGACTTTGAAATTAAGTAGGGCTATAACCTAATATTAAAAAGCACAACTATGTTTCACAGGGTTAGCCTAAACATTAAATGCACCTGATACACATTAAGAACACATAACATACAGTAAATTCTACTCACTTGTTGGCTCAACTCTGCTTGCTGAACCGCATTCATTTCTGTGTCTTTCAATTTTTGCTTCAGTTTGCAGATTTCTTTGCATAAACTTTCCAGCAAAGATTCGGCCGGTGCTATGACAACAGGGTCATACCCTTCCACATTGATACAGGTATTTTCGTATTTGCCTAACCTAGCCTTCAAATCTGCGATTAAATTGTCCCTTTTCTTGATTTTCTTACTTAATGTGTCAATCTCCAGCCGAGTTTCGTGGTAGAAAGTAGTCAATGTATGGCAGCTCCGTATTTTTGATTTCAGCGTATCATTATCCAAATCGACATCCATCGTGTTCCTTATTCCAGTCATGTTCCTTATTCCAGAGGTCATTTATCACTGTTTATCATTTATCTGACAGATGAGATGGGGAAAAATCTTCAATATTCCATCAGCTTCTGAAATTATTCTGTTTATTAGTTCGATAGAGTTTGTGTTCGTAGGTTTTGCAACATGTCTTCAAGATTAGACTGAGGAGGATGTCAACTATGTAGCCTAAAGGATGTGGCTCATCTGAATTTGGAAATATATAATTCCGACAATTACAGGGGATTTCCAAGCGGGACTTCCCCTACACAATAGGTGGATTTTTCTTGTACTTTACTTTTTAACAACGTCGGGTAAATTGACAACTCCTTTCCGAGTTGATCAATCATCCATTCCAGTAACAATCTAAATGATATGCTTTCGTTCCTTAATAAATGTTCTAACAATAAAGGACACTGGACTAAATTGACACAGTTTGACGGGAGCAAAATAAAAAAACGCAGCTGCTTGAACTATTTGCACATGCGTACGACTTTTCCGGTAACATAGTAGGCTAACGTTACCTCCCTCTTGTGACATGGGTAAATCCACAGATCATGCAATTCTGGTTTGACGTTTTCTAAACAGACGGCCTTTGCTTGAGTAATCCGCCTTGGTAAAAATCCGTGAAGCAACTCTTTTATCGGATGGAATGTAAATGAGTTGCCGGTAGCTCTATTTTCCTGAATGAATGACAATTCCGATAAATTTCATGAAATGAATATATGTAGCCCTAATCTAGTGTGTTTATTTCAATTGTTTACAAACCAGATGTTGTATTAAACATTATGTGATAAATGAGTTTATCCGTAGGCAAAGACATTTCAACCTCAAACCTATCTAGCCTACATTGGGCTTTTAGCCAAAATTCTATGGCCAGTACGGGTATCGAACCCGCGACCTTCGCGTTATTAGCACGACGCTCTAACCAACTGAGCTAACCGGCCAGATGAGACATGATATTGATAAAACATAAAATAACATGCGTGCACTCTTCAAGTTCGTAATGATATATTGTAACAACGGACCGACGCGTAACAAATCATGATACCATTGTAACAAAATCGGTTACCAATGTCAAATTAATTTTCCGTGTCGATGTAGGCCACTGCCCTAAAGAAAGTAAGATCTGAGTGGGTAACAGCTCGTCACAATTTTCTAGGCACTGTGGGGGCCATGGGTAGAATAATTGCCGAAGGCCAGTGGTGTAAAGTACTAAAGTAAAACGACTTTAAAGTACTACTTAAGTAGTTTGTTGGAGTATCTGTACTTTACTTTACCATTTCTATTTTGCCAACTTTTACTTGGACTTCACTACATTCCTAAAGAAAATAATGTACTTTTTACTCCATACATTTTAATGCAGTTAAGTTTATGCAAGAAAACTGATGGATTGGTAATTCATTGTATTTTTAATCAGTGATTATTAGATAAATTACACAATAATATCAATACCATTCTCATTACAGTGCAATACAATTCGAAAATTGCATGTAAAATACATAAAATACAACAAAATACAAATACAACACACATATACAGTACCAGTCAAGTTTGGACACACCTACTCATTCAAGGGTTTTTCTTTATGTTTTAAAATATTTTCTACATTGTATAATAATAGAGAAGACATCAAAACTATGAAATAACACATATGGAATCATGTGCTAAAAAAAAGTGTTCAACAAATCAAAATATGTTTTAGATTTGAGATTCTTCAAAGTAGCCACCCTTTGCCTTGATGACAACTTTGTGCACTCTTGGCATTCTCTCAACCAGTTTCATGAGGTAGTCACCTGGAATGCATTTAAATTAACAGGTGTGCCTTGTTAAAAGTACATCTGTGGAATTTCTTTCCTTCTTAATGCGTTTGTGCCAATAAGTTATGTTGTGACAAGGTAGGGGTGGTATACAGAAGATAGCCCTAATTGGTAAAATACCAAGTCCATATTATGGCAAGAACAGCTCAAATAAGAAAAGAGAAACGACAGTCCGTCATTACTTTAAGACATGAAGGTCAGTCAATACGGAACATTTCAAGAACTTTGAAAGTTTCTTCAAGTGCAGTCGCAAAAACCATCAAGCACTATGATGAAGCTGGCTCTCATGAGGACCGCCACAGGAGTTCAAGTAACAGACACATCTCAACATCAACTGTTCAGAGGAGACTGCGTGAATCTGGCCTTCATGGTCAAATTGCTGCAAAGAAACGACTACTAAAGGACACCAATAATAAGAAGAGACTTGCTTTGGCCAAGAAACACGAGCAATGGACATTAGATCTGTCAAAATCTGTCCTTTTGTCCGATGAGTCCAAATTTGAGATATTTGGTTCCAACCGCTGTGTCTTTGTGAGATGCAGAGTAGGTGAATGGATGGTCTCTGCATGTGTGGTTCCCACCGTGAAACATGGAGGAGGAGGTGTGATGGTGTGGGGGTGCTTTGCTGGTGACACTGTCTGTGATTTATTTTGAATTCAAGGCACACTTAACCAGCATGGCTACCACAGCATTCTGCAGCGATACACCATCCCATCTGGTTTTCACTTAGTGTGACTATCATTTGTTTTTCAACAGGACAATGACCCAACACACCTCCAGGCTGTGTAAGGGCTATTTGACCAAGAAGGAGAGTGAGGGAGTGCTGCATCAGATGACCTGGCCTCCACAATCACCCGACCTCAATCCAATTGAGATGGTTTGGGAAGAGTTGGACAGTGGAGTGAAGGAAAGGCAACAAGTGCTCAGCATATGTGGGAACTCCTTCAAGACTGTTGGAAAAGCAACAGTCTTGAAGGAGTTCCCACAGCTGTTTGAGAGAATGCCAAGAGTGTGCAAAGCTGTCATCAAGGCAAGGTTGGGTACTTTGAAGAATCTAAAATATATTTTCATTCGTTAAACACTTTTTTGGTTACTACATGATTCTATGTGTTATTTCATAGTTTTGATGTCTTCACTATTATTCTACAATGTAGAAAATAGTACAAATAAAGAAAAACCGTTGAATATGTAGGTGTCCAAACTTTTGACTGGTACTGTATATATATTGATGTCACAAATGTATAATTTGTACTGTTCTTTATTTAAAAAAAGTAGATATTTGTTATATTTGACTGTGTAAAACCTAGAACTACTACCTATTTATCTGAGATTGAGGCAAATATATAGCATTTATCATGTTTTAGGGAAGACCCAGATGCAGACAGTGTCAAAGTAACAAAAGTTTATTACTAGAACAGGGGCAGGCAAAACAACAGGTCAAGGGCAGGCAGAGGTCAGTAATCCAGATCAGAGTCAAAAGGGACAGAACTGCAGACAGTCTCAGGGTCAAGGCAGGCAGCGGTGTGACAACGTACAGTACGGCAGGTAGGCTCAGGCTCAGGGCAGGCAGAATGGTCAAAACCGGGAAAACTATAAAACAGGAACTATAGAAAAGACAGGAGCAAGGGGAAAACCGCTAGTAGGATCGACGGATAAAACGAACTGGCAACAGACAGAGAACACAGGTATAAATATACTGGGAATAATGGGGAAGATGGGTGACACTTGGCGGGGGGTGGAGACAAGCACAAAGACCGGTGAAACAGATCAGGGTGTGACAGCATTTTGCCAAAAAACACGATTATTTGTCTCTGAAATGAAACCATCAAGTGATAGATTCTAAACAAATACATGTCTGTCATTGAACAACCCCATGCCATAATTAGAAAGTGAAAAAACACATCCATCTCCATCATAATTTCTATAAACAATAAAAGATAATTTACCAACATTTCTGAAAATGGATATATAGCGTTTTGGAATTAAACTCTTCATGTGAAAATGAGTGAAAAAAGCAAATGAATAGGAAAAATATTTGCAACCATGACTTCAAACCATCTACTTCAACACTTAAACCTATATTTCTGTAACAATTTATTTTCCGTTTTATTTCATGCCAACATCAAAACAAAGCATAGAAGTCAATGTCATACTATATTGCTTGATCTACACTGTACTCCCTCCCCTTGCTTCATTTGAAATGCATCCAACCTGATACAGTCAAATGGGGGATGTTAGCATTATTTTCGTAAACTCAACTCCCTATGCTCCTCTTCAGGCATGAGCAAATCATCCATTGGATAACGACCATCGTCACCTATATCTTGGAAGAAATATTCCTCACTGTCACAGGCAGTGCTGTGCACACCCTTCTGGCAGTCTGTAGCTTGGCTCTGGTGTCTCTCCTCACTCTCACTGGTATCACTCTCTTTACTTTCACTGGTATTGCTGCTATCACTGCTCTCACTAGTGTCACTGCTCTCGCTACTTTCACTGCTTTCGCTACTATCGCTGGTATCATTGATGTTACTTGTGTCTCTTATGTCAAAGTTAACAGTACTGACGTCACTGGTATCAATGCTGACACTGGTCTCACTGAGAGAACCAGAGGCTTTGAGGAAGCTCTCTACCAATGCCAAGGCTGCGCTGCTCTGAACTGTATCGCCAGGCTGGCTGTGGTTGGTTGTCAAGGCGGTGGGAGAGAGTGTGCTCTGTTTCACTGCCCCCTGATTAGTGGGTAGATCCAGCTGCCCTTTGACCTCAGAGCTGCTGTTGTTCTCTGCACTCAAGACTCGGACGGCAAACACTCGGATCCAATTCTAGAGAAGTGGACAAGACACAGATGGGTGAAATAATGGTTGGTTGTCGTCAGTTCATACAAAATGGTAATCCTTCATTTTAAATCAAATCAAACTTTGTTGATCACATGCGCCGAATATGACTGTACAGTGAAACTCTTGCTTCCGAACCTTTCCCAACGATGCAGAGTTTCAAAAATAGTAACTAACACAAGTGGAATAAAATAAAATACACAAGAATGGAGCTACAGTGCATACGGAAAGTATTCAGACCCCTTGACTTTTTCCACATTTTGTTACGTTACAGTGTTATTATAAAATGTATTGAGTACATTTTTTCTCTCATCAATCTACACACAATACCCCATAATGACAAAGCAAAAAGAGGTTTTTAGATTTTTTTGCAAATTTATAAAAAAAACTAACAGAAATATCACATTTACATAAGTCTTCAGTCTCAGTACTTTGTTGAAGCATCTTTGGCAGCTATTACAGCCTCGAGTCTTCTTGGGTATGACGCTACAAGCTTGGCCCACGTGTATTTGGGGAGTTTCTCCCATTCTTCTCTGCAGATCCTCTCAAGCTCTGTCAGGTTGGATGGGAGCGTTGCTGCACAGCTATTTTCAGGTCTCTCCAGAGATGCTAGATCTGATTAAAGTCAGGGCTCTGGATGGATCACTCAAGGACATTCAGAGACTTGTCCCGAAGCCACTCCTGTGTTGTCTTGGCTGTGTGCTTAGGGTTGTTGTCCTATTGGAAGGTGAACCTTCGCCCCAGCTCCACTTCCCTATATCTGTCTTTCCTCTGTTTCATCTCCATGTCAGCATTATTGTCATTTCCGTTTTCACTGTCCAGACGCTGTCCGTATTCTGTTCCTGTCTGTGGTTTTTTAAATGTTCACTCCCTGTGCCTGCGTCTTGTCTCCAGCAGCGATCCTTACTGTGATGCTTGGCATTCAGGCCAAAGAGTTCAATCTTGGTTTAATCAGACCAGAGAATATTATTTCTCATGGTCTGAGAGTCCTTCAGGTGCCTTTGGCAAACTCCAAGCGGGCTGTCATGTGCCTCTTACTGTGGAGTGGCACAGCGGTCTAAGGTGCAGCGGTCTAAGGCTCTAGAGGCGTCACTACAGACCCTGGTTCGATCCTGGGCTGTATCACGTCTGGCTGTGATTTGGAGTCCCATAGGGCAGCACATAATTGGCCCAGCGTCGTCCGTGTTAGGGTTTGGCCATCATTGTAAATAAGAATTTGTTCTCAACTGACTTGCCTAGTTAAATAAAGGTTAAACTAATAAAATTAAAATTAAAAGTGTGACTTCCGTCTGTCCACTCTACCATAATGGCCTGATTGGTGGAGTGCTGCAGAGACGGTTGTCCTCCTGGAAGGTTCTCCCACCTCCACAGAGGAACTCTGGAGCTCTGTCAGAGTGACCATCGGGTTCTTGTACACCTCTCTGACCAAGGCCCTTCTCCCCTGATTGCTCAGTTTGGCCTGGCGGCCAGCTCTAGGAAGAATCTTGGTGTTTCCAAACTTCTTTCATTTAAGAATGATGGAGGCCATTGTGTTCTTGGGAACCTTTAATGTTGCTGAAATGTTATGGTACCCTTCCCGAGATCTGTGCCTCGACACAATCCTGTCTCGGAGCTCTACGGACAATTCCTTCAACCTCATGGCTTGGTTTTTGCTCTGACATGCTATGTCAACTGTGGGACCTTACATAGAGAGGTGTGTGACTTTCCAAATCATGTCCAGTTAATTGAATTTACCACAGGTTGAAACATCTCAAGGATGATCCAATGGAAACAGGATGCACCTGAGCTCAATTTCGAGTCTCATAGCAAAGGGTCTGAATACTTATGTAAATAAGGTATTTCTGTCATCTTGTGGTATTTTGTATAGACTGATGAGAAAAATGTTTTATATAATCCATTTTAGAATAAGGCTGTAACTTAACAAAATGTGGAAAAAGTCAAGGGTTCTGAATACTTTCCGAATGCACGGTATATACTGGGAGTACAAGTACCAGATCAATGTGCACAGCTACGAGGTACTTGAGGTCGATACTGTATGTACATGAAGGCAGGGTAAAGTGACTAGGAATCCAGATAGATAATAATAATAATAAAATAAAGAACAGAGTAGCAGCAGCAAATTATGAGTGTAAAAGTGTGTGTGAATGTGCGTGCGTGTATGTATGTTTGTGTTGTGTCGGTATGCGTGTGTGAGTGTTATGTATGTGTGTGTGTGTGTGCGTATGTACTGTAATGTTTGAAGGTGTGAGGGATTTGTGTGGGAGTGACATTGTAGAGCGTGTGATTAAATGTGTGTATATGGTGTCAATGTATGGTGTAGTGAGTGTGCGTAGGGTCAGTGCAAGATAGAGTCAGTGCAGATTGTTTGGGTACCATTCATTGGCTATTTTAGCAGTCTGGCTATTTAACACACAGGACGTTGGTGGCTCCTTAATTGGGGAGCACGGGCTCATGGCAATGGCTGGAGTGGAATTAGTGGAATGGTATCAAATACATCAAACACATGGATTCCAGGTGTTTGATCCCATTCCATTCACTTCGTTCCAGACATTATTATGAGCTGTACTCCCCTAAGCAGCCTCCTGTGATTTTAGCAGTCTTATGGCTTGGGGGTAGAAGCTTTCTCGAAGCCTTATGGTCCGAGAACCGATGCTCCGGTACCGTTTGCCAGACGGTAGCAGGGTCAAGAGTCTGGCTTGAGTGGCTGGAGTCTTTGGCAATTTTTTGAGCCTTCCTCTGATGAGCTAGTAGATTGTAAATGACTCGTAAGCACATACTGTATGTAGTAAGTGCTTTGTGCAGACAAAATATAAATGTCAAATTAAGATTTTGACAGGCTTAGTATTGTGTAAAAATGCGTTCTTATTATAAGTATATGACATAACAGGACACAGGATATTATGACAAGTGCAAGACTAACCTTTCGAACGTTTTCTTCAC
Organism: Salvelinus sp. IW2-2015; assembly: GCF_002910315.2. Taxonomy (NCBI): domain Eukaryota; kingdom Metazoa; phylum Chordata; class Actinopteri; order Salmoniformes; family Salmonidae; genus Salvelinus; species Salvelinus sp. IW2-2015. Next base: position 101,917 of record NW_019942575.1, on the reverse strand, counting down.
TGCCTTGGCTGTTGTCTCTTGTATCCCCAATAGCATTGGAGTCAGTCTGTTGAAACAAACCAACAGAAGATACAGTAAATGCAACCATCGCCATTTTCCTGACATATTGTAAATTGATTGCATCTTTCTCATTTTATTGTTTTGATATGCACTCTGTGAAATTATGTAAATCTGAGGATCTTTACCCTGTCCTCCAGTGATTGGCTCTCACTCTCCAAAGAATGGCTCTCGGAAGACTGTGAAGGGGAACAGATTACAACAAAATGTACCAAGGAGGTATTTTTCAATGTATTTATTTTTGTATCGACTAACAGCCCTAGTATTTGCACAACCAGAACAACCTACATTAAATACAATACTACAGTTTACGGTAGAATACTACAATACTTACTATAGAATTCTATAGCAAACTGTAGGATACTGTAGAATACTATACTACACACTGTAGTGTCCCTCAATCATTTATGGTACTTACTATACAACATTGTAGTATACTGTAGAATACTATAGTAAATACTACAGTATTATCTGCAAAAAAGGCTCTGTAGTAAATACTACAGTAATGTCTGCAAAAACACCAGTGTGCAAAATACTGCACTTTTTATACTACAGTATTTAATTTGCATTTACTCTGCCCATTCCCCTCCCCATATAGCAATTTATGCCACGCATAAGTGAGAAACCTACATGCCAAGTATAGACCATATATTGTGTTCTCTACAGGTTATAGAAAAGAGCAGAAGCTCTGAACTATCCGTTCAGACCCCAGTCCTACCTGCGTACAGGTTATGGAAAATGTGTTCTTTTAGTATTTCTCCAGTAGGTTTCCTGAAGGAGAAAGCCTCCACTTCTATGTCAAAGATAATACAACTAAAACACTATAGTAAATACTATATTAATGTCCGCAAAAACCCGACAGTAAATACTACAGTATACTACAGTCCACAAAAATACTACAGTAAATACTACAGTACTGTATACTACAATCTGCAAAAACACTACATTAATTACTATAGTATATACTACAGTTTTCTTTTACTCCAGTGTTTATACTATATTTTACTGTGAATACTACAGTATACTACAGTAAACACTACAGTGAATACTATAGTATTTATACCATAGTATACTTAAGCAATAAGACCCGAGGGGGTGTGGTATATGACCAATATAACACGGCTAAGGGGTATTCTTATGCAGGATGCGACTCGGAATGGCTAGATACAGCCCTTAGCCGTGGTATAATGGCCATGTACCATAAACCCCGAGGTGTCTTATTCCTATTATAAACTTGTTAACAATGTATTTAGAGCAGTAAAAATATATGTTTTGTCATACTCGTGATATACGGTCTGCTATACCACGGCTATCAGCCAATCAGCATCCAGGGCTCGAACCACCCAGTTATTAATATAGTATTTTTTCAAGTTGGAAGGATAATACTGGAGTAGGAATACTGTTGTTGTCACTCACCTCTGAATTGGATTCCAATGATTCGGACTCAGACTCTGAACTCTGAAACGCAATTTAACACAGATTGAATATTAAAGATTAGAGCCACTTGATTAAGGAGAACAGGGGCGTCTGTATCAAGCGTACGTATCAAGCGTCTCAGAGTATGCTGATCTATGATCAGTTTTGTCTTGTAGATCCTAATGAATAAGGTTACATGGACAATGGGGACCTGATCCTAGATCAGCACTACTGCTTTGAAACGCTGTGTGAATACGCCCCCAGATATATTTAGGCATTGCTTGTAATGTCAATACTCTTGAGCAGAAAATAATGAGCCTTTTTTTAAAAGATGAACTTACTTGGTCCTCTGAGGTACTTTCTTCAGAGCTCTATAAGAAAAGAGTTATAAAAACATGTATATGTATTACAATTAATAAGCATAGTACATTTGAATATTTAAAAAGTAGAAATAATGTCTTACTCATGCAAGTAATTATAAAGTGTAACGGATATGTGTTAGATGAAGACCTATTCTGATTTTCGCCAATACACTTACAATTGTATGTTTTACATTCTACACCTGGTGACATTTTAATATTATTCCATTCAACCCACCTTGAGCTCTGAAGTGTCACTTTGATCCGGAGATTGTGAGGCGGATGAACTTAACCTTTGCGTTTGATTCTGAAACACAATGCCAGCAGAAAACCGCAATGCATTTAATGACAATCTGTGTGCCAGCATCAACAATCATCATGCTTATTTCAAATCTTAACAAGTCCACCATTGCCCAAACAACTCATTGTAGGCATAAATATGGGTGTATACAGTGCAATGACCTCTACCTCGATATACAATCTAAACTTGAGGTTTGGCACAGGAATGATGAACTACCGTAACTGTCAGCTTTTCTGACTTGGACTGCGGTGGAGGTTGACAACGTGATTGCAGTCAACGGGCTTGCGTTTGTGTGCATTTTTCAGACCCACACCCCAACACAATAATCAAACTGCAGATACTTTTGATTGCTTGTTTTGATAGCACTTACCATGTTTGATGATTCCAGTTCGCTCTGCTCCAAAATAACTTTGTACAGAATCTGTCAAAAGAAACAAATACAGTAGGAGAACACAAAATAACACAAAAGTCTGATGTGTTAAATCTATATCATCTCATCATTTACATTTTATTGTGAATAAATTAAGATTGTTCAATAAAAACAAGGGTACTTACTGGGTTGGCATAAACCGCCCCAACCAAGCAAAAAATCACTATTGTAATCTTCATTCTACAATGAACACAGAATATTAACATTGTTGATTTTAGTAACTGTGGATTGATGCATTAGGCCTACTGGAATAATTTTTTGTATTTCTAATAACATGTATCAAGCGTCTGAATAAAACCATCAATAATTGTCCTAGGTGTGCTGTTAAAAGAGAAGCATAAAAATGTTGCCAACCCAAACAAGTGAGACAGTCGCTTAGGCAGTGCAATTCATTTCCCACATGCAGATTTTTCATATACATTTTATATACTATAGCTATATCCACTCTATATACTACAACTATATACACTTTAGTGTATAAATTCTGTGCTAAACCTGTGTATTGTGTATGTGTTGAAATCGGTCCTTTACCTTTTCCCCAGTTCTTCCAGAATCAGATGTTTGTAGCTGTAAACCCAACTCTGCCAATGGTCCTTGTACTGTGTACAGTAGTAGTTTGGAACGCCAGGCACTACTATCCCACTGAATGTTGAGACAATAAGAGCGGGATTAAGTGGATGTGGTGAGTTGAGGAGACAGACAGGGCTATATACTAACCAGAACCCTCAATTAACATGATCGCCTCACTTCCTCCCAGCCAACTCAGCTTCACCACACTTTTTGTGAAAGTGTATGGGTGCCGGATACCGAACGCACACACACCACACGTGATTCCAAGAGCATGACCACATCGGCCACACCATCTCCTCCACCTTCAGGGCCTTCTACATCTCCATGGCCTCATCTTCATTTTCTACTACAGGATCTTCATTGCATCCTGGACCTTGTACCACAAACAGAGCCCACAACCACAATTTCCCAAGTAGCTACCGCGTCACACAAATGCTTCTCTAGGACTGCTTTCGATGGCTATGTCTGGACTGATTGTTAATCGGCAAGTAAACAATGTATTAAAGATGCTATGCTATACCATAGAAAATGTTTACATTTTGGGGGAATAAAAGCGGTTTTCATTTGTACTTAGAAAATTGTAGATTGCCTTTATCCAGAGCGGTATTAGAGAAGAGTATATAACAGATAATTTACAGAATGTTACCAGTGGTGTAGTGGAGGGTAAATGCACACAAATGCTGTTCATGCACATTTTTTATTTTGCACCTGCATTTACCTACCTTTTGCAGAAAAATGCATTGAAAGTAAAGTGAACATTACTTTACTCACACTGACTGGCGATCAGTGTTCACCCACATATTTTTAATTGAGAATGCATTTAGTTGACAATATGGTTTTCATCTTTCGTCTTGTTAATGAAAACATCAATAATAAAACACCTTTGCAATTAGTCTTAATGTTTTACAGTAGGCTATACAATTACCATTTTGAATGGAGAAATACAATTACAGTAAGAGTGCAGGATTGAAGAACAGTTCTGGCTCATGACATGGTTGCACCATAAGCCTTTAAATCTCTGAGATTTCATGTGCCATCCTCCATGCATATTGAGTTACACCTGCCTGGGTCTAGTCTCCAATGCAACCAAGGTCGGGAAATGTTAAAACATAGGTAAACAGAGAGATTAAATGATACTGTGGTGTAGCTGTTCTTACACTGATCTGGCATCCAGCAACATTAAGACAGTTATATACAGTTTAAAATATTACATGACATTACATATTATAACACTTTACCCAATACATTTAGTGTGTTCCCTCAGGCCACTCCTCCACTATCACATATTTACATATTTACAATACAACATCTCATGTGTGTAGAGTGTGTGTCTTATCATGTATAAAGTGTTGGTCCCATGTTTCATGAGCTAAAATAAACAATCCCTGAAAATGCACAAAAAACGTATTTCAAAAAATTGGGTGCACACATTTGTTTACATCACTGTTAGTGAGCATTTCTCCTTTGCCAAAATAATCCATCCACCTGACAGGTTTCTGCATAGTGTTCCTTTAATTTAGAGTACACATTCATTAGCATACCTCTCATTTAATTGAGGATACACTGACTCATTAATGTTATTACATGAATATAAACATATCATTGAACTGCATCTCTGAGGGAAATACACTACATGGCCACCACATCGAACGTCGAACATCTCTTTCCAAAATCATGGGCATTAATATGGAGTTGGTCCTCCTTGTTGTTATAACAAGTTAGTTATAACTAGATGTTGGAACATTGCTGCGGGGTCTTGCTTCCATTCAGCCACAAGAGCATTAGTGAGGTCAGGCACTGATGTTGGGCAATTAGGCCTGGCTCGCAGTCGGCGTTCCAATTCGTTCCAAGTTGTTGAGGTCAGGGCTCTGTGCAGGCCAGTCAAGTTCTTCCACACCGATTTCAACAAACCATTTCTGTATGGACCTCTCTTTGTGCAAGGAGGCACTGCCATGATGAAATAGGAAAGGGCCTTCCCCAAACTATTCCCACAAAGTTGGAAGCACAGAATTGTCTAGAATGTCATTGTATGCTGTAGCTTTAAGATTTCCCTTCTCTGGAACCATGAAAAACAGCCCCAGACCATTATTCCTCCTCCACCAATCTTTACAGTTGGCGCTATGCATTGGGGCAGGTAGCGTTCTCCTGGCATTCACCAAACCCATATTCATCTGTTGTCCTGCCAGATGGTGAAGCGTGACTAATCACTCCAGAAAACGCGTTTCCACTGCTCCAGAGTCAATGGCGGCGAGCTTTACACCACTCGGCCATGAAAACCCATTTTATGAAGCTCCCAAAAAACAGTTTTTGTGCTAACGTTGCGTCCAGAGGCAGTTTGGAACTCGGTAGTGAGTGTTGCAACTGAGGACAGATGATTTTTACGCGCTACTCACTTCAGCACTTGGCGGTCCTGTTCTGTGAGCTCCGAGACAATTCCGCTTCACAATAACAGAACTTACATTTGACCGGGGCAGCTCTAGCAGGGCAGAAATTTGACGAACTGACTTGTTGGAAAGGTGGCATCTTATGATGATGCCATGTTGAAAGTCACTGAGCTTTTCAGTAAGGCCAATGTTTGTCTATGGAGATTGCATTGAAGTGTGCTCAATTCTATACACCTGTCAGCAACAGGTGTGGCTGAAATAGCCAAATCCACTAATTTGAAGAGGTGTCCACATACCATTGGCCATGTAGTGTATCTGTTTGGCTCTCTGAGAGGATAGCATTATTTCATATACCGTATTCATTGCTTGCACTCATGTTAGCACTGCCCCAGATGATAATAAGGCATGGCCAGGGACAAGTCCTCATGGTTTATATAAGAAACCCCATTTATTTAATGAGAAATATTTCACTTTTTTGTGTAGCTTACATATTTACTTATTTTGGGGGGATATAATTCAGCATGGAAAGATGAATCAGATATTCAAAGTATTAAAAATGTCTTCAGATGTATTGATTTACAAAGCAAAAGACCATGAACATAAGTTAAACTAATGAACCAATGACCTTGCCTTGCCTTCTGCATGACATAACAGCAGTTACCGAGCAACATCCCACCTGTTTAAGGGATTAGAAGCTTCCATCCATAGTCAGGATGGAAGGATGGAAGCGTGTTTTGACTTTCGACCGCGTGTGCAGTTCCTTTTTTCATTTAAAGGATTAGAGCAGGTAGCCAAGTGGCCAATGCCTCACAGATACCACTGATAAGGTTGGAGGGGTTCACCTAATCCCGGTCGAGCACATGGGCAGCGGTATAAAAGTTAATGGAGGGAACAATAGGGTCTACACACTGAACACTGACCAGGCTTCCACCAAGATAAACGTACGCAGGTAACGCTTTTCCCATTCACTATGTTGTGTTTCCAATGTATTGTTTCACTGCTGTGTTTTGTGTTTATGAGTTTTCAACTTCTGAGATGAATATGCTGGTTTTGAATGGTTTGATTCATGTTTCCTTTCAGGATATTGCCACCCGTCACTAAAATGTGCTTGTTGAAATCAACTGGACTATCCATTATCATGTCCGCTCTTCTATTCATCTCAGACTCTTATCCAACCAGTGACAAGACAAACAGTAAGTTTTACATTTCAATAACTGTTTTTGTTGATGGTTTATGTGTTCTGGGAACAAAATGAGCAGTGAGTTGTTCTGTTGTCATTATAGAGAGAGAGAGAATATACATTGGTATATTACCTCCTTATTCCAAAACTGTGTGTTTACAAGGAAGAAAGCCACACATTGGTGATGCATAGTGCACCAAGCTTAAAATCAGACTATTCAATAGATTCTCAATGAATTTATGTCATTATCTTCACAGTGGGCTGTGAGGAATGCACACTGAAGCCGAACACAATCTTCCCCAACATCATGCAGTGTACAGGCTGCTGCTTCTCCAGAGCTTATCCAACCCCACTACGGTCCAAGCAAACCATGCTGGTCCCCAAGAACATCACCTCTGAAGCCACATGCTGCGTTGCAAAAGAAGGGGAAAGGGTAAAGACAATATTTAGCTAATAAAGTAGTTGGGATTGATATTCTCTACTACCTAAAATTTGATCATCTGACCTGACGACATTCCTAGTGTAACGCACATAACATCTAAACGTATCATTTAACAACAACTCCAATGAACCTGAATGTTTTTATTTTAAACCGTCTCTCTTTCACTTGATTCTTTCTCTCCTTCTCCCCTCTCAGGTCACCACCAAGGATGGCTTCCCGGTGACGAACCACACAGAGTGTCACTGCAGCACCTGTTATTACCATAAATCATAAACTGTCTGTACGGGCTGGAAATCTCCTTGTTGTAGAAGTAAAAGCTTGGCAACAGATCATATATTTTGCACAACTTATTCACGAAGTTCCTTGTGTTTTAAGAGAAATCACATATTAGGAAATCATTGTGATCCACAAAAGGTAATATTCTACGGATAATATTTATAGTGCTCTCATGGTAGCAATGATATAAAGTTGTATTCCTGTACTGTGTTAATCAATGTAGACTTTACTGTATGAATTGAATACTGATTAAAATGCCAATTAACATGATTGCATCACTTCCTCCCAGCCAACTCAGCTTCATCACACTGTATTGGTGTCGGATGCTGAATGCACACACACACACACACACACACACACACACACACACACACCACACACACACACACACACACACACACACACACACACACACACACACACACACACACACACACACACACACACACACACACACACACACACACACACACACACACACACACACACACACACACACACATGCGTGCGTGCTTCCAAGAGTTACTCCATTCAGTCTTTCTTCTTCTACCTCCTCCCCCTCACTGACTTAAGTCAATATAATTTAGGATGCTAAACTATAGGGTGGGCAGCTTCTTGTAAAAACAAGCGTGCCCACTCCTGGAACGGAAGACGGAAGGTCAAATAAGAACATGTCTCCTTTCTGTGAAACTATTCCATTTCCTCAAAGAAATACAGTAAATAGACACTGAACATACATAGATCATCATGCCAGCCATGAGCCTGTCCTCCTCATTTCTCCCATCACTGGCCTGCACTGGTTGTAAGTGAGTGAAAATGTACCTTTCAGTCGGTGTAGATGATAGGGTGGATTATACATTCATACTTGTTGTTAAGATGAGGATACCAAAAGCATTATACACATCTCAACATTTTTGGACAGACAATTTTACTTTAAGTGTATTGTTTTCTTTCTGAATGTCGATAGTACATTATTCAACGCTTATAATATGAGTCATACACAGTAATATGATGGATATGAGTGGAATTCTTATGCTATAAACATAGTACAGTCTGCCTACATGCTGACTACAGTCGCTTTCCTCTAGAAGCTCATGTAGTAAATTGTTTCCTGGATATCCATATTTGGCTCATCCTAAATCGGCCTATGGAATTCCATGTGTGTGGGGAGGGGACTGATTCTCAGAACAGTGCACTATTCTGGGAGAGAGCCTTTTGTTTCTCACCACACCATGGGTGTGTTTTTGTGGGTGTGTAAGCATATGTTTGTGTGTGTGTGGGTGTGCACGTGCATGCATGCATGCATGTGTGTGTCTGGCTGTGGCTTGTGTAGGCAATGTGGTTTAGTTTAGGATGGGGGGTGGGGGGGGGGGTGTAACATAAGGCTGAAGACAAAAAACCCACAGCTCACAAAATCTATTTTTTTTTGGTCTCTTTGGTAAACAACCTAATTAAACATTTTAGCTAAACATGTCGGCACATACCCTTTGGAAACAGTTCTCTTATTGTAAGAATCCGTTTTTACCCATGTAAATTACCTGTATTGACCAACCCCATTTTGAGAGAAATCAATTTTATCCATATTACAGGCCCCAAAACTATCACATATTGATAGTTGCCGCTATCACCAAATGAAGATTGGACAAAACGAATTGCTGAATTATATTAAATGGGATGTAAGGAAACTTTCTTAGCTGACCACTTACTTTCAGGGTGACTGAGGAACTTGATACATATGGACATCTAGTGGTGCAAAGTGGCAACATCAACACTTCATCCTCGCTATATGAGCCATGTTATAATTCCCTGGTGTGTTTGCATTTCACTTTAGCGACCTGGTTTGCTTTCCTGTCCAGCTGTTTGCTACTTTGGCATCAGAGTGGGATGCGCCTTCCCTGTTCGGAGGGGGCAGTGTAGCAATCTTTGCTATGTTAGCCACGTTAGAATCCGCACAAATTGAGCTAACCCTATTGGCGTGATGTATAGGGTGTTTGCCTTTCACGCCAGCCACCCGTGTTCACTTCCCTGCTCTGCTGTTGGTTACAGTAGGTGTAATACATGAGTTTAATACAATATGAATTGAAACAAGAGAACAACAATCAGCATAAAGTGGAAGTCCAGCCGTTCTATTGTTAATCTTCAATAGAATGACGTAATAAAATTGTTATACGGAATCAACTAGACAAACCTACTATTACAACATACTCACAAAGTCTAGGGTCTCTATGCTCTAAAAATTAGGGGTCCAACAAGGGTTCTAAGATCCTAAATGTTCCTCGGAGAACCTTAGGGTTCTTGGCTCTGAAAAATGCCAACAAAAGGTTATTCCAAGAACCTCAAAGGAGGTGGCGTTCGTCGAGGAACCTCCTTAGTTGGTGGGGGTTCTTGCAGGAACCTAACTGCTCAACTGGATTTGAATTTGAGATGACAAGCAGGTGCATGCACTTAACTGAAAAATTGAAAGATCTCCTCAATGTAAGGTGAGGTTTCTCCCTTGTATGATCTACATTTATATTGTTTAATGATGATACCATCTATATTTTAATATTTTTTACAAATGGCATTGTTGTTTGACACTTCCTCCCTTTTAAAATTATTTCTAAAACAGAAAATGGACACAATTCAATAGATATCAATCAACAAAGAGGTAAGAATATGTTAAAGGCTATGGCTGCATTGGGTGCAGATGACTGAACTGCTCACTTTTGTGTTGATCTGAGTCTGCAGGTATACTGACCAGAATGCACACAAAGGTATGTACAATTGGTATGTTGTGCAGATCACATGTATCATCTACATTTAATTTTGGTTTCTCTAAAACCTTATAGAACTCCCTTACCTCTTCAATAAAAATCCCAGAGGCCTCTACATTATGGACAAGGTATTTGTATAAATTTGTTTAAAAAAATTCATTCACATTTGAATCATCTGTTTCAGCTGTTCCTGGCTCCGTGGACTCCGAGCCAGACTGAGGCCCCTGCAGTGGACGAGTGTTTCCGGCATGCAGAGGTGTGGAACGCCGCCAACGTGAGGCTCCAGCGCACCATCCGCTGTCAAAAGGATCAGGCTGACCGGACCGCCACCACAGTGAGGCTCCCATGTTCCATCCTGGTGATCGTGTCTGGCTCTCTACCAGGAACCTCCCACTCTGCCTGCCCTGCCGGAACCTGAGCCCCCGGTTTGTGGGGCCCTTCAAGGTACTTCGGGGGGTCAACGAGGTGACATATAGATTACAGCTCCCCACTAACTACCAGATCTCACCCTCTTTTCATGTTTCCCTTCTCAGGCCGGTGTGTAACGATTCTCCTCTTCGTCTGGGGAGGAGTAGGAAAAATCGGACCAATGTGCAACGTGGTAAGTGTCCATAATTCGATTTTTAATAAATCAACATGAACACGGAACAAAATAACAAAAAAAAACACGAACAAACAACAGAAACAGTTCTGTATGGTGAAACACAGACACAGAAAATAACTACCCACAACCCATAGTGAGAAAACCGGCTACCTAAGTATGATTCTCAATCAGAGACAACGATCGACAGCTGCCTCTGATTGAGGACCATACCAGGCCACACACAGAAATACAAACATAGAAAAAACAACATAGAATGCCCACCCCAGCTCACGCCCTGACCAAACACAGAAATAGACAACCTAGACATAAAACATAGAAACATACAAAGCAAACTATGGTCAGAACGTGACACGGTGGTTCCTGGTCCTCTGGCTGATGCCGTCCCCCACGACACCCCTCCGCCTCCATTGAACATCGAGCGAAGCCCTGCCTAATAAAGTTATGATTTTTGCCGCAACCTTATTTCAGAAAAAAAATAAGAAAGCTGGGGTCTTGGAAATGAGATGAGTCACTAGCTTCTTGAGGAGGAGCGAGCAGCTGGATCGAGCAACAGGCCTGAAGTAGGTTCTGTCCTTGACTTTGATCTCTGCTGTCCTCACTTTCCCGTCTGCTCCAGGGATAACTGACTTGACAGTTCCAACTTGCCAGAGTGCCCTAGGAATCATCATAGCGGTCCCAATTACACGGTCTTCCTTATCCTTGTGCCACTTATGGCATCATTGAAGTGCAGGTAAGTAGTTCCATGTGAAGCAGTGCCAGAAATTGTTGGCTAGAACCTGGCTGTGTCAGACTCTGGGTAGATCACCTGTGGTAGTGACGAGTCTGGCCATTCTATGAGAAGAGAGTTAGGAGTGATTGGATCCGGTTACGCAATGTCCGACTACACATATCCCAAGGGCTTAGAGTTCAAGATCCCTTCTATTTTGATTAGGACAGTCCCCAGCACCTCTTTGGAGATGGTCTGTTTGGCAAAGGGTGGTTTGCAGGGCAGTCTCCCAGCATCCTCCATAGTGTGGCGCACTTGGTTGGTTGAAGGCGAAGCCAGTCAGAAGATTCGCTAACTGTTCCTGGAGCTGTGGGTGGAGAGTCATGAAGGCCTCATGTAGCTCTCGTTCCCTTCCCTTGACATTTGTTCCTTGATCGGACAGGAACTCAAAGGGCTTTCCTCTTCGAGCAATGAAGCATCTCAATGCCAGTAGGAATGAATCAGAGTCCATGTTCGTCAGTAGATCCACGTGTACAGCCCAGGTGGTCATGCACTTAAAGATGATGCCCCATCTCTTTTCATTTCTTCGGCCAATCTTGATAATATACTGTCCAAGGCAGTCCTTGCCTGTAGAATAGAATAGGGGCTTGTGGCGCTGCAGTCGGGCTAGAGGCAGCTCAGCCATCCTAGGCACATCTGGCTGGCCTCACCACTTCCTGCATTCGGTGCAACCAAGCTGAAAAATGCGAAAAGCTACCCTCCCTCTCAGAATCCAGAACCTTTGACGTAACTCAGCAAACACTCTCTCTGGTTCCGGGTGCCTCAGCTACTCATCATATGAGCAACACGGTGAGTGGATGACCTGGGTCCAGAACCACTGGGTGAAGAACGTCAGGGTCCAGATGGTCACACCTCCAAATGCGACCTCCAACACAAATCAGTCCGGTGTCATTGTCAAAGCCCCTTTTTTCAACAGATTTGTCAGGGGTTCAGTCACTGCTGCGAAGTTGGGTAAAAATCTCTGATAGAACCCACTCATTGTCAAAACTCTCAACACCTGCTTCCGTGTCTGTGGCACCGGCAAGTCAAGTATGGCTTGGAACTTGGCTGCCCTTGGCTTCACTTTCCCCAACCCTACCACATGACCCAAAAAGGTCACCTTGGGCTTGTGCAATTTCACACTTGGGTAAGTTTACCACCAGCCCTGCCCCCTCCAAACACTGGAACAATCCACATATATGGTCCACATGCTCTGCTCATGAGTCGCTGTACACTATCACATCGTCAATGTAAGTGACCACATTGCTCAACCCTGCCGTCACATCAAACGTTGGAATGTGGCTAGGGCATTTTTCATCCCAAACGGAAGAACCTGACACCGATACAAGTCCTCTGGTGTCACAAAGGCAGACACCTCTTTAGCATGTTTTGACAGGGACACCTGCCAGTATCCCTTCAGCAAATAAAACTTTGAGACACACTGAGCTTTCCCAATCCGATCGATGTAATCCTCCAGCCGGGGAATAGGATACAAATCGTTTGTTTTTGTAAGAAGTATTGACATGCTGAATGCACCGAGCTGTCTGTTTAAACTACTAACACACAGCTCGGACACCATTGCATACAGCACAAGACCTGCCACCAGATGTCTCTTCATAATCCCCATGTCCAGAACAGACTATGGGAGGCACACATTACTACATAGAACCATGGCTACATGGAACTCTATTCCACAGATTAAAAAAAAAGATAAAAAGATACTTTATGGAAAGGCGAGAACTGTTAAGAGGCACACACACACAGGCACAGACACACACATACACATGCTAACACGCACTCTACACACATGTACACATGGATTTTGTATTGTAGATATGTGGTAGTAGAGTAGTGGCCTGATGGCACACACTTAATGTGTTGTGAAAAGTGTTATAAAATGTAATGTCATGTAATATTTTTTATTGTATATAACTGTAACTGCCTTAATGTTGCTGGCCTTGTCAGCAGCTAATGGGATCCTTAATAAATACAAATATGTCGCCCAGAACCAATCCTTGAAGGAGGAGACATACTGCAGAACATCAACTCCTGTCTCTGGTAACAACAGCCTCTCCTTTGCCATCTTAAGTGGACCTCTCACCTCGTGCACATACACAATCTCAAACAAACTAAATCCTGTGGATTCCTTCTGCTGTAAACAGCAGAAAGGGTACCTGGGTACCCCACACAGTATGCCTTCATCATGGTTTTCAGGGTCTTTGATGCCACCGCTCTATCGCCCCCTGTGACTGTGGGGGGTACGCAGAAGATGTTATCTGTTAGAGTCCCAACTCACTCTGTACTTCCCGAAAAACTCTGGACATGAAATCCGACCCCTGACCCGATTGGACCGCTCGAGGTAGGTAAAGAATTGGAGCAAATCTTCCACTACAGTCTTAGCTTTAATATTCCAAAGAGGGATGGCCTCTGGGAAATGTGTAGTCAAGTCCAAAATTATCAGCAAGAACACATTTCTCTTCTTAGTATTTATTAATGGTCATACGTAGTCTATCACCCGAGGAAAAGGTTCCTCTACCACAGGAACTGTTTCCCCACCATCTGGCAGGCATGACATGTTTGACAAAACGCTGCTACATCCCCCTGAAATTTGGTTCATGTATACTTTGGTTCATGTATTTTGCACACCAAGATGTCCGACCATAGGATTCGCATCCCTTCCTCACAAACACACTGGAAATTACTGATGTAATCAGATGTACTACATTCCACTCTTCTGATGCTGTTCAGTCTGGAGCCCTCCATTTCTGTATCAAGACCTCCTCCTGAAGGTAACACCCCTCTTCTATCTCCTGACTCTCCTTGAGCGATGATGCGGTATCGATCAGAGGGGCATTGGTAGGGTCCTTCCGTTGCTCCTCAACAAAAACCTTCCGCTTGAATTGAAGGGGGTCCCGCACCTCCCCTAGCATAGCAAACCAGGTGTCTGCTAACTGGGTTGCTGGATCCTCTCAATCCTTTGAGGGGTCTACCGGTACTTGCTTGGCCTACGTTTGAGAGTGAATCACTCAACAGGCTGGGAGTATTCCTTTTGCCTCAAAGCTCTCAAACTGATCCCGGAGCCCAGCAACAAAATATCTCGAGTCCACCAAATGAACAGCGTTAGAGAGGTTCAGTCGGACTGCCGGAAGTGCACTGCTTGTATTCTTAAAACGTTGGAGTATTGTGTTCCACAAGTTACACTGTAAAGCAATCTCAAGTTTATCCATTTGGGTATAGTGCGTTAGAGCCTTGTTACACATGGCCAGAGTGTGATTTTCGTCCTTAGATTCTTCTAGAAGAGACTGACTAACATTGGCATAATTGAGCCACAATGCTTTTGTGGCTTGTGCATGGGCAGACCACATCATTTTTTTTAATTTTTTAATTTCACCTTTATTTAACCAGGTAGGCTAGTTGAGAACAAGTTCTCATTTGCAACTGCGACCTGGCCAAGATAAAGCATAGCAGTGTGAACAGACAACACAGAGTTACACATGGAGTAAACAATAAACAAGTCAATAACATGGTAGAAAAAAAGAGAATCTATATACAATGTGTGCAAAAGGCATGAGGTAGGCAATAAATCGAATAATTACAATTTAGCAGATTAACACTGGAGTGA
>NW_019942575.1:19284-86459 GCF_002910315.2 Salvelinus sp. IW2-2015 | reverse complement strand
GGGGGGTGGTAGCCATCGTGACCAGTGAACTGAGATAAGGCGGCACTTACCTAGCATAGCCTTGTAATGACCTGGAGCCAGTGGGTCTGACGACGAACATGTAGCGAGGCCAGCCCGACTAGGCATACAGGTCGCAGTGGTGGGTCGTATAAGTGCTTAGTAACAAAACGAATGGCACTGTGATAAACTGCATCCAGTTTGCTGAGTAGAGTATGTGGAAGCTATTTTGTAGATGACATCGCCGAAGTCGAGGATCGTGTAGGATAGTCAGTTTTACTAGGGTAAGTTTGGCGGCGTGAGTGAAGGAGGCTTGTGCGGAATAGAAAGCGATTCTTGCTTTGCTTTTGGATTGGAGATGTTTGATATGAGTCTGGAAGGAGAGTTTGCAGTCTAACGCAGACACCTAGTACTTATAGATGGCCACATATTCTAGGTCGGAACCGTCCAGGGTGTGATGCTAGTCGGCGTGCGGGTGCAGGCAGCGAACGTTGAAAAGCATGCATTTTGGTTTTACTAGCGTTTAGAGCAGTTGGAGGCCACGGAAGGAGTGTTTGTATGGCATTGAAGCTCGTTTGGAGGTTAGAATAGCACAGTGTCCAAGGAAGGCCGAAGTATATAGAATGGTGCGTCTGCGTAGAGTGGATCAGGGAATCGCCCGCAGCAAGAGCAACATCATTGATGTATACAGAGAAAAAGAGTCGCCCGAGAATTGAACCCTGTGGTACCCCATAGGACTTCCAGAGGACCGGACAACATGCCTCCGATTTGACACACGAACTCTGTCTGCAAAGTAGTTGGTGAACCAGGCAAGGCAGTCATTAGAAAAACCGAGGCTACTGAGTCTGCCGATAAGAAATGGTGATTGACAGAGTCGAAAGCCTTGGCCAGGTCGATGAAGACGGCTGCACAGTAATGTCTTTTATCGATGGCGGTTATGATATCGTTTAGTACCTTGAGCGTGGCTGAGGTGCACCCATGACCGGCTCGGAAACCGGATTGCACAGCGGAGAAGGTACGGTGGGATTCGAGATGGTCAGTGATCTGTTTGTTGACTTGGCTTTCGAAGACCTTAGATAGGCAGGGCAGATGGATATAGGTCTGTAACAGTTTGGGTCCAGGGTGTCTCCCCCTTTGAAGAGGGGGATGACCGCGGCAGCTTTCCAATCCTTGGGGATCTCAGATGAACGAAGAGAGGTTGAACAGGCTGGTGATAGGGGTGGACAATGCGGCGGACAGTTTCAGAAATAGGGGGTCCAGATTGTCAAGCCAGCTGATTTGTATGGGTCCAGGTTTTTCAGCTCTTTCAGAACATCTGCTATCTGGATTTGGGTAAAGGAGAAGCTGGGGAGGCTTGGGCGAGTAGCAGCGGGGGGGCGGGGCTGTTGGCCAAGGTTGGAGTCGCCAGAGAAAGCATGGCAGCCATTGAGAAATGCTTGTTGAAGTCTTCGATTATCACGGATTTATCGGTGGTGACCGTGTTACTAGCCTCAGTGCAGTGGGCATAACTAGCCTAATTAGTAGCCCGGGGGGTGGTCTGCTCAGACGGAGGGGTCTCTCAGACGTGGTCGTGTCGACAGAGAATCCAAGCCAGATGGCGATGGCGAAAGAGAGGTGTGAATTGTAGAATTGTGTTGCTAATGGTGCTAGCTTCGTGGCAGTGGCGTGCTGCGCTAGCCGCAAGCTAGCTGTGAAATCAGAAGCAGTGTGCTCAGGATTACGGCAGGAATCCGGCGTTTTTGTCGAGAGACAGTCCGATGCTGGAAATTGGTGAGTAATACCAGGCTAATAACAGGGCTGGTGTCTGTGCAGAAGGTAAAGCTACTAGCAGCGGCAAAAAAATGGCTAAATTAGCTTGTAGCTGGTATTGTACCCCAGAATTCGCTGGTAGACTCTTCAGCTAGCCGGCAGATGGGCCTAGCTCGAGGCTAGCTCAGGGCTAACTGGTGCTTGCTTCGGGACAGAGGTGTTAGCCAGTAGTAGCCACTCGTTGCAGCTAGCTAGCTGTGATGATACGTGTAATTGTCCAAGCTTGCGTCAGGAATCCGGTGAGTGGTAGAGAAAAAGCAGTCCTATATGCTCTGGGTTGATATGCGCTTGCAGACTGGCAGGTATTGGCCCGTATTGAAGCTGGCTGTGTCCGAGTTGAGGGTGAAGACCGCAGCAGTGGCTAACTGACTACTAGCTAGTAGCTAGTTATCTGGCTAGCTTCTGATTGGGGTTACGGTTCTAAAGTATAAAAAAATAGGCAGGTCGTACCACATTGGGTGAGGCGGAATGTAGGAATGTATATTCAGTTCCTAGATGGAAAGTGAAATTAAAATATATACGAAATGTATACGAAAAATACGAAGACTATTACACAGGACAGAACAAAACAAAGACTCGTCCGACTGCTACGCCATCTCATACCAGAAAGAGTTTTGTGGGTTTCAATTCAACTGTTTTCATTTGGTTGAAACCTGATGTAACAATCTGCCATCGCCAAGTGGATTGGGGCAAAAGTTAAATATTGACTGCACAAGCGTGAAAAACAAATCTGTGTCAAGGCAGCAGTTTACAGTATTTACCCCAACCAAATTCAGAATATGTGCAGTGCAGGCACCTACTCTGCCAATGGGTTGATCTCTCATATGCTTGATTGCAGGCATTTCGGGTTGTGTCTTATATGTGTCAGAAAAAGAACCTGTCAGTTTGTGTATTGTTTGTTTAAGTTGTTGCTCGTGCTGTGATTTATTTTCTGTCATTTTATTTTCTGGCCCCACTCAGCCACTATCACTTTCCCCCACATTTCAGTAGGCAGGCTAGCTAGCAAGATGTCATATGCATACTTGGTAAACAGATTTCTGATTGGATTATGAATGACACTTGACTCACACAATTGACCATCATCTTGTACTTATTTTGAAGTTTATTTTTAAGACTTTTTATTAATAAGTTACCCAATCAAGGCTGGACCCCCAGTTACCCACGTGGCCCCCCAACTACCCCCCCCTCCCCCCATCTAATAATTAGCAGCAACAGGCTGTCTTACACTCATGAGAGTGGCATTGAGTCCCGCTGTGGTGGCAGTTGCAGTAAAAAAAAATATAATTATATACAGTTGAAGTCGGAAGTTACATACACCTTAGGCAAATACATTTCAACTCAGTTTTTCACAATTCCTGACATTTAATCCTAGTAAAAATTCCTCGTCTTAGGGGAAGTTAGGACACCACTTTATTTAAGAAAGTGAAAGGTCAGAAATATAGTAGAGAGAATGATTTATTTCAGATTTTATTTTCTTTCATCACATTCCCAGTGGTCAGAAGTTTACATACACTCAATTAGTATTTGGTAGCATTGCCTTTAATTGTTTAACTTGGGTCAAACGTTTTGGGAAGCCTTCCACAAGCTTCCCACAATAAATTGGGTGAATTTTGCCCATTCCTCCTGACAGAGCTGGTGTAACTGAGTCAGGTTTGTAGGCCTCCTTGCTCGCACACGCTTTTTCAGTTCTGCCCACAAATTGTCTTTAGGATTGACGTCAGGGCTTTTGTGATGGCCACTCCTATACCTTGACTTTGTTGTCCTTAAGCCATTTTGCCACAACTTTGTGCTTGGGGTCATTGTCCACTTGGAACATCCATTTGCGACCAAGCTTTAACTTTCGACTGATGTCTTAGATGTTGCTTCAATATAATCCACCTAATTTTACTTCCTAGAGATGCTATCTATTTTGTAATTGCACCAGTCCCTCCCGCAGCAAAGCACCCCACAACATGATGATGCCACCCCTGTGCTTCGCGGTAGTGATGGTGTTCTTCGCTTGCAAGCCTCCCCTTTTCCTCCAAACATAACGACGGTCATTATGGCCAAACAGTTCTATTTTTTTCTATCAGACCAGAGGAAATTTCTCCAAAAAGTACAATCTTTGTCCTTGTGCAGTTGAAAACCATAGTCTGTCTTTTTTATGGAGGTTTTGGAGCAGTGGCTTCTTCAGGTTATGTTGATATAGGACTCGTTTTAATGTGTATATATTAATTTTGACCTGTTTCCTCAGCATCTTCACAAGGTCCTTTGCTGTTGTTCTGGATTCTGGGATTGATTTGCACTTTTTGCACCAAAGTACGTTCATCTCTAGGAGACGAACGCGTCTCCTTCCTGAGCGGTATGATGGCTGTGTGGTCCCATGGTGTTTATACTTGCATACTATTGTTTGTACAGATGAACGTGGTACCTTCAGGCGTTTCGAAAATGCTCCCAAGGATGAACCAGACCTGTGGAGGTCTACAATGTTTTTTCTGAGGTCTTGGCGGATTTCTTTTGATTTTCCCATGATGTCAAGCAAAGAGGCACTGAGTTTGAAGGTAGGCCTTGAAATACATCCACAGGTATACCTCCAATTGACTCAAATGATGTCAATTAGCATATCAGAAGCTTCTAAAGCCATGACATAATTTTCTGGTATTCTCCAAGCTGTTTAAAGGCACAGTCAACTTCGTGTATGTAAACTTTTGACCCACTGGAATTGTGATAAAGTGAGTTTTAAGTGAAATAATCTGTCTGTACACAATTGTTGGAAGAATTACTTGTGTCATGCACAAAGTAGATGTCCTAACCGACTTGCCAAAACTATAGTTTAACAAGAAATTTGTGGAGTGGTTGAAAAACGAGTTTTAATGACTACAACCTAAGTGTATGTAAACTTCCGACTTCCGACTTCCGACTTCAACTGTATACTGTATATATATATACATATATATTTTGCTGTCTCCTGGGCAGAGGGGCTTCATTCCCGGTAAACCCCTGCATTAATCTGGCCCTGACTGTGGCCTACCCCTCTTACCCACCTACTACATAACACAATGCTTATGTATGTTCACCCCACAGGAAGCTGCTGAGGGAAGGATGACTCATAATAATAACTGGAATGGAATGGTACACTATGTATAGCAAAGTATGTGGCCCCCCTTTCAAATTAGTGGATTCGGCTATTTCAGCCACACCCATTGCTGACAGGTTATAAAGTCGAGCACACAGCCATGCAATCTCCATAGACAAACATTGGCAGTAGAATTGCCTTACTGAAGAGCTCAGTGACTTTCAACGTGGCACCGTCAGAATGCTACCTTTCCAACAAGTCAGTTCGTCAAATTTCTGCCCTGCTAGAGCTGCCACGGTCAAATGTAAGTGCTGTTAGTGAAGTGGAAACCTCTAAGGAGCAACAACAGCTCAGCTGCAAAGTGGTAGGCCACAAGCTCACAGAGCCGGAACGCAGGGTGCTGAAGCACGTAGCACGTAAAAATTGTCTGTCCTAGGTTTCAACACTCATTATTGAGTTCCAAACACCCCTGGAAGCAACATCAGCAAAATAACTGTTTGTCGAGAGCTTCATGAAATGGGTTTCCATGTCTGAGCAGCCGCACACAAGCCTAAGAACACCATGCAAAATGCCATTGGACTCTGAAGCAGTGGAAACCATTCTCTGGAGTGAAGAATCTCACTTCACCATCTGGCAGTCCGACCGAAGAATCTGGATTTGGTGGATGCCAGGAGTATGCTACCTGCCCCAATACATAGTACCAACTGTAAAGTTTAGTGAAGGAGGAATAATGGTCTGGGGCTGTTTTTCATTGTTTGGCCGAGGTCCGTTGGTTCCATTGAAGGGAAATCTTAACGCTACAGTATTCAGTGACATTCTAGACGATTCCATCGAACACCTTTGTGATTAATTCGAATGCCGACTGCGAGCCAGGCCTAATAGCTCAACATCAGTTTCCGACCTCACTAATGATCTTGTGGCTGAATGGAAGCCAGTCCCCGCAGCAATGTTCCAACATCTAGTGGAAAGCCTTCCCAGAGGAGTGGAGGCTGTTATAGCAATAAACAGGGGACCAACTCCATATTATTTCCCATTATTTTGGAATGAGATGTTTGACGAGCAGGTGTCCACGTACATTTGATCATGTAGTGTATCAAACACATGGCAACCATCTGTTTGATGTGTCCAATACCATTCCATTGACTCTGTTCCAGACATTACTATGAGCCCATCCTCCCCTTTTTAAGGTGCCACCGGCCTCCTGTGGTTCACGCATCAGTGTATCATCCATCCTTGTGATTGTAAACCATTTTGGGTGATTTTAGTTGACCATAGGAAATAAGAGCTAGTGCGTAAACTTCCGCAATACGGGTTTGATTGAATAGGCTCTCTCTCTCGCTTCCCTGCTTGGCTATACTCAGTTGACTGTCTCCTCTGCTGTAGTCCACTGTCCACTGTCCACTGTTTCCCTTGACACAGAAGGCACAAAAGACCCTGAGAGGTATGGTGTGTGTGTTGCTGGACGAAGCGTCAGTGTGCGAGAGACAGTGTGTGCACTTTCTTGGGTGAGATAGTACATTGTGTGTGTATGTGAGGTCTGCGTCTGTGTGACCCAGTCTCAAACCTCTCCTTGCAGCTGTCAACATCAGGTAACAACTTTTACTTCTTCTCTCTTGGCTACATCCACTTGAAATTATAATTATAATTTATTATAATTATAATTTTATTATAATTCCTTGAAGACGCATTTTGTTGTCACAAAATCAAATCCCTCTAAATGTATTTATTGTCTTATTGAGAAAATTGATACTGGGGATGTGGTGGATATATATGAGAAGAGTGATTTTGTGTTTTGTTTACTGCTAAATCAATCTGCTCAGATGTGTATTTTTTGGCCCCATTGTGTTGCATAGGGTGCTACTGCAGGATTGTTTTAGATGTTATGGACTTTTTAGATGTCTATGACTCAGATTTGACATTAGCGTGCATGCTTTAGAGAGCATTTCATGAAATTACTGGGTAAAAAACAAACAATTTTGTTCATACTTTAAAAGCTCTACAAAGTTTGACCAATGAGTAATCCCATTAATTTATGTAGCTAGTAAAACCGACAAAGACAACATTCACGTGATATTTATACCATTAGGCTAAAACAGAATCATCCTGTTTCAATCTCTTCCAAGTGATTTATCATTTTTGGCATGCAATATCTCCCCCCCACCCCCCTGCATTGTCTCCAAACCCAGGGACAAAAAGTTTGTGGACTTAGTCGACTCTCTTTCCTGTCTAGTAGCTTCTGATGTTTGCTTTAGCGTCCACTGAACTCTCAATGTGACTTTTTGAGAGAGGGGTGCATCTCTGAAGGGAGAGTTTCACACTATGGTAACTGAGTGGGAGGGTGTTTAATTTTAAAATTGTAGCTTTATTTAACTAGGCAAGTCATTTAAGAACAAATTCTTATTTACAATGACAGCCTACACCAGCCAAATCCAGACAACGCTGGGCCAATTGCGCACCACCATATGGGACATCCGGTGGTGAAACAGCCTGGAATTGAACCAGGGGCTGTAGTGACACCTCTAGCACTGAGATGTAGTGACTTAGACCGCTGCACCACTCGGGAGCCCAAAAGGGTCTCAAGATTTAAATGTTCTAAAGTTGGAGGAAATGGTTTGTCCATTGGTTTTGAACGATTGCATAATAAGGGATTTGTCATTGCCCTTATCAGAGACCAAGGTAGACAAACCTCATGTCTTTCTTTGATATACAGTATGATAAAATAATTTGAATGGCCCATTTATACCCATAATTAAAGTGGCAGTCTGCAGTTCAAACAATAACAAAGCGTTTACCCGGCCACTGATTTTTTAAACAGCTGAGGGATGGGGCTGGTAGATAGACAGAGCTATGGATGCAAGGACTGCAAGGACTGACCATCCATGAGATATATAAAATATAATATTTTAGGTTCTGATGGGGTACGACAATTAAACAAGGCATTAATAACTTTATATTCTTCAAGAATCAATGGGTATATAACAATAATATAAAAGTACAAAAATGTATGTACTAATCACACTTTGCTGCTTTAAATGCCCAAAACAGCTGTTTTTATCTCACTATCAAAACAAAAAAGCAAAAAACTATATCTCAAACAAGAATTTTGCTAGGAATGTTTGGGAGTGGTCTGAGTGGAAGGGTTCCCTTTCAGTCGATACTCTCGGTACAACACAACTCACTTTTGCGACTTCGATTGAAGAACTAAAATCACGCCTGACAAGGCTAATGAAACCCGTGCCTTTCTGAAAGCCCCCCCTTCCACAGGTGATAACCCTGTGGCTCGAATTCATTCCTTAAATTATTTCACTCTTCACTCGATGTGAGCAAGAACAATTCACGCTTCTACAAAAAAATTATATTGGAACATGAAACTATCTGACTTTGTGCCATCTAAACTGTCCCTTCATTATTTTTTCTTAGAGTTTTATTGTCACAATTTCTTTTGTTATTCTTCGATTTGCTTTAGCAATGAGTAAGATGGCAAAAAATTGGACAGAGACGATGAAGGCAAAGCCGGGCTCGGGTTTGCGACCATGCCTCCAGTCATGCGGTTATACCATTTCTCCCAAAAATACTCACGATTTCTGTTCGGCTTGGAACACTCTGAGGAGGACTTCACTCGAATCAGTTCTTGTGCGCATTGCCAGTAGCTGCATGCAAACTCCTTGGATAGACATGTAGCATTCTTGAGAAAGGTTGGGGTTAACATTGGCGACCTTCCTGTGCTGGATGCCGGTACCTGCCAAGTTGCAGGACGTGGGAGGGATTTGGGGCTGTGGTCAGAGCAGAACTAGCCTCCCAGCAGGGCTGATTCGGTCTCCCATAGTGACTAACTGGGCCAAGGTTCGGATGACGACATGTTAACTCTGGCGGGCTCAGCAGGGTTCTTGGTTGATGAGGAGGACTTCATTCAGGGGCAGCCACCTCCTCACGCTAGTGATTAACCTCCCTCGCAGAAGTGACCTTCCTCCACCACAGAAGAAATCTGTACCTGCCCCCTGTGATTGCTGCAGTCAAGCGCCACCTGCCTCTTTTTACAGATTTCAGCAAGGAAGTGACGGCAACCTGGTCCAAGCCACATTCCCATTCGTCCATAACTATGATGCAGTTCTACCAGATCGAGCTGCTGGCGAAGTTGGATGCAGCTTTGACTGCCAGGTAGCCCCACACAGAGCTCTTGTGCAGATTTCATTCTGCCCATGTCCCGGTGCACCGTTCTGCCACTCAGGAAATGTATTGGAGCTACTGTGGTGGAAAATACTTTCTTGGAGGTGCCAGAGAGGGACAGATAGATGTACTTTGATGAGCATATTTCTCCTACGGGGTTGTTCGGCCCGATTTTAGGCTAAAAATAAGCAGAAAGAGGCACTGCGTGCTTTTCCCCTTCGGGGCTGACGGTGGAGAACCTTCCCGAAAGGAGTCAGGCGGAGCCCTCCCGGCTAAGCGGCTGTCGAGAGTGGTGGAAATAATAAAGAACCAGTCCATCCCAGTCCACGAGAGGGCATTAATGCCCCCTCAGATGGCACTTTACGGGAGACTCACTGCCTGCTCCGACCAATGTCGCGCATGCGCAGAGTTGCCCTGGATCATGTGAACAGTGACGTCAGGATACAGGCTGCAAGATGACGCCGACAGAGCGGGAAGCTCTGCTTCTAGCTCCTAAGCAACTTTGCGGTATTTCGTTTTTTGTGTGTGTTATTTCTTACATTATTAGCCCAGGACATTTTTTGTGTTATTACATTCAGCCGGAAAGAACTAAAGAAGTAAACCACCAGTAACTCACCAGTATTACAACCGGGAATACGACTTTCCCGAATTGGATCCTTTGTTCGTACCCCTCAGGGCAATTTAACTGATTCCAGAGGCTGATCCAAAACACAGCTAACAGAGAAGAGATATTCGGAGTGGACTTCTAGTCCGACTCAGGATGCATGCACACCATCCACCGCTTTCGAGTATATTCCTCGCTAATGTTCAGTCTCTGGAAAATAAAGTAGACGAGCTCAGGGCGAGAATCTCCTTCCCTAGAGACATCAGGGATTGTAACATACTCTGTTTCACAGAAACATGTCTCTCTCTCTCTCTCTCTCTCTCTCTCTCCTCTCTCTCTCCTCTCTCTCTCTTCTCTCTCTCTCTCTCTCTCTCTCTCTCTCTCTCTCTCTCTCTCTTCTCTTCTCTCTCTCTCTTCTCCCTCTCTCTACTGTCTTTGTCCATACAGCCAGCTGGGTTCTCAGTATATTGCGCAGACAGGAATAAAGAACTCTCCGGGAAGAAGAAAGGAGGGGGTGTATGTTTCATGATTAACCACTCATGGTGTGATTGTGATAACATACAGGCCTTTTGTTCACCCGAGCTAGAATACCTTAAAATAAAATGCCGACCGTATTATTCCCAAGAGTATTCTCTCCGGTTATAATCACAGCCGTGTATATTCCCCCTCAAGCCAATACCACGACGGCACTCAAAGAACTGTCTCTCAAAGAACTGTACTGGACTTTATGCAAACTGGAAACCACATATCATGAGGCCACATTTATTGTAGCTGCGGATTTTAACAAAGCAAATTTGTGGAAAACGCTACTGAAGTTCTACCAAGACATTGACTGTAGCACTCGCTCTGAGAAAACATTAGACCACTGCTACTCAGCTTTGAAATGCCTACAAGACCCTCCCCTGCCCTCCCTTCGGCAAATCACGACTCCATTTTGCTCTTCCCTTCCTATAGGCATAAACTCAAAAAAGAAGTACCCGTGCTAAGGACTATTCAATGCTGTTCTGACCAATCAGATTCCAAGCTTCAAGATTGTTTTGATCACACAGACTGGGATATGTTCCGGGTAGCCTCTGAGAATAACATTGACGAATACACAGATACGATGACTGAGTTTATCAGGAAGTATATAGGAGATGTTGTACCCACTGTGACTATTAAAGCCGGCGTCTTGCTTCCAGACAAACTAAACACCTTCCTCGCCTGCTTTGAGGATAACACAGTGCCACCGACGCGGTCCGCTACCAAGGACTGTGGGCTCTCCTTCTCTGTGGTCGACGTGAGTAAGACATTTAAGCGTGTTAACCCTCGCAAGGCTGCAGTCCCAGACAGCATCCCTAGCCACGTCCTCAGAGCATTTACGGACATATTCAATCTCTCCCTATCCCAGTCTGCTGTCCCCACTCGCTTCAAGATGTCCACCATTGTTCCTGTACCCAAGAAAGCAAAGGTAACTGAACTTAATGACTTTCGCCCGGTCACAATCACTTCTGTCATCATGATGTGCTTTGAGAGGCTAGTTAAGGATCGTATCACCTCTACTTTACCTGACACCCTAGACCCACTCCAATTTGCTTACCGCCCCAATAGATCCACAGACGATGCAATCGCCATCACACTGCACACTCCCCTATCCCACCTGGACAAGAGGAATACTTATGTACGAATGCTGTTCATTGACTATAGCTCACTATTCAACACCATAGTACCCTCCAAGCTCATCATTAAGCTCTGGGCTCTGGGTCTGAACCCCGCCCTGTACAACTAGGTCCTGGACTTCCTGACGGGTTGCCCCCAGCTGGTGAAGGTAGGAAACAACACCTCCACTTCGCTGATCCTAAACACCACCCAAAAGGGTGTGTGCTCAGCCCCCTGCTGTACTCCCTGTTCACCCATGACTGCGTGGCCACACACGCCACCAACTCAATCATCAAGTTTGCAGACAACATAACAGGAATAGGCCTGATTACCAACAATGACGAGACAGCCTACAGAGAGGAGTTGAAGGCCTTGGGAGTGTGGTGTCAGGAAAATAACCGCTCACTCAATGTCGACAAAACAAAGGAGCTGATCGTGAGTGTGTGTAAAGAGTGTGTAAAGCTGTCATCAAGGCAAAGGGTAGCTACTTTGAAAAATCTCAAATCTCAAATATATTTGTTTAACACGTTTTTGGTTACTACATGATTCCATGTGTTATTTCATAGTTTTGATGTCTTCACTATTACTCTACAATGTAGAACATAGTAAAAATAAAGAAAGATTCTTGAATAAGTAGGTGTCCAAACTTTTGACTGGTACTTTACATACGTAAATATAAATACACACACACACATATGTATATACATACAGTGGGGAGAACAAGTATTTGATACACTGCCGATTATGCAGGTTTTCCTACTTACAAAGCATGTAGAGGTTTGTAATTTTTATCATAGGTACACTTCAACTGTGAGAGACGGAATCTAAAACAAAAATCCAGAAAATCACATTGTATGATTTTTAAGTAAATAATTTGCATTTTATTGCAAATTAGGCACCTCCTCCCATGTTTGGTGGGCTGTTTAGTGGAGGCTACACCCCTGGGTGGTTGCCCAGATATGGGAGAGGTTAGGCAGGGCCTTCCTAGATCTTTACGCATCGCAAGAAAACTCGCAGTGTTGGCGGTTCTTCTCGCTGAGGGACCTGAGTGCCCCGTTGGGAAATATTGCGCACCAGTGGTCTTGGACCTTGCTGTACCTATTGCGCCCACATGGGATTTAGCTCTGGTTTTGGAGGCATTGTGCCCCCTTTGAGCCTCTGGAGTTGGTGGATCTGAAGATCCTCTCCTACAAGAGCTCTCTGCTTATGGCTTTGGCCTTAGCTAAATGTGTTGTGAGCCTCCACACCTTATCCGTACATGGTTCCTGTACTTAGTTCACCCCTGGCGACTCTAAGGTGACGTTGTGTCCTAATGCGGCCTTCATGGTTATGACCTACGCGTCTTTAGCCTTTGAGCTATTTTCCCTTTTCACCTCCTCCTTTTGCTTCTGAAGAGCAACAGAGGTTTCATGCTCTGTGTCCAGTACTAGCTTTATGCATGCACTTTGAGTGGACCCGAGATAATGGTTATGTGACCAGCTTTTTGTCTGTTTAGCTAATCCAGCTCGTAGCAGGGCGCTCTCTAAGCAGCGTCTCTCCTACTGACTTGTGGAGGTTTTCTCCCTGGCATACAGCAGCAAGTGATAAGGGTTACTTAGCGGTGTATGCGCCCATTCGACCATGGGCCTGGCAGCGTCTTGGGCATTATTTAAAGGATTGACTGTAGGGGATATTTGCGCTGCGGCAAGTTGGGCATCACCACACACTTTTGTGAGTTTTTATAGCTTGGATGTCACTGCTCCCAGTGTAGCCCACAGTGTGCTTAAAGCTGGGACAGGAGAAGGTGTGCACAATACCAAGACTACCTTGCGGGTGGAGGTCTGGGTGGTCTGCCATGGGCCATTTCAGTTGGTATCCATTGGGGCCGGCTTGGGGCGGGATTTCAATTTTCCATAGTTGTGTTGAACTGACATGGTTTGGTAGGTTACTTTCTAAATGTAACCCATTAAAGTTACTAATTACCTGTCCAAAAGTGTATCAATAATGTAACTTTTGGATTACCCAAACTCAGTAACAGAATCTGATTACTTTCCTATTAAGAGGCATTAGTAGAAGACACAAAGGAATATTACCAATTGAACAACACCTATCTAGAGCAGGGTCAGTCAATGTTAGAGTTTAGCTGGCCATAAATGTATGTTGCAATTTACTTTATGGGCTAGGTATGTTTCTAACCCATTGCTTCCTACTTCAATACAGATAATAATATGATTAGGCTCTATCTTTATATTAAAAACAAAGTCTGTAAGATTGCTAGTAATTTCAGTTGATTAAATACCCTTTATCTTCAAGCATATGACTTGGAAATATTGATTAGATAAATAGTTTTACCTGAACATAAGCCAAAAACTAAGGACTTATTAGCCTTCTCTGTTGTTTATATTTTTGTTGTCAAGGAGGACTGATAAGGCCCATTGCTTCAAAATATTGTTGAAAAAGAAATACTGCTGTCATGGAATGGCATGCCATGAGCACTTCCCGAAAAATGGCTATTTGCATGTGAAAAATGCCCGGCCTGCTGTTTAAGTTTTTGTTGGTGACACTTTGATATCTCGATAATTTCAGTCTATTAAAAGTGCACAAGTTTGAGCATGTGTCCGTTAGGCCTATGGAAAAATATTAAATCAGCTCAAATTAGATTGAGAAATAAAAGGTCCCACTCGTGGTATTCAATATGATACACAACGAAGAAAAAAAATAATTTGCCTGCACTGGTCCTTTAAACTTTATACTCAATTATAAATATTAATAAATAATATATGCCATTTAATTTGATGTCATTATAGGTATGAAGAACCGTTTACTGTTCCTTTGCCTATTGGCCTCAGCATTTGCTGTGTCTGTAAGTACTGATAAATCCACTCTTGCTTTTTGAAACAGCTTTTTAATAAAATAAATGAATAACCACAAGTCTAATGATATTTTATCAATAATTCCTTGCTATTCCCAAGGTCAAAGGCAAACCTCACGACAAACATCAAGCTTTATCCAAGTCCTCACACACAGCTAAAGACAAGGTAAAGTGCATCCAACTCCTGTATTTTAAATACATCTCTATAAAAACAGAATACATTGACAAGGATTCTCAAGGAACTTGAGAATACCTTTCATTATTGTATTATTATTTCATTTATGGCAAAAGTTTGTCCAGAGGCTATATCTTTTGTTATATTTACAAAACGTTTTTCCAGAAACCTTTCATTTTTAGTTGTATTGACTTTTTACACTTCCCTTCCTGCTAAAGGACGTTGTTCCAGATGAGGCCAATGAGGGGGAGGTCTTGCCGACTTTCATGACCTTCGAGTCTAGCAGTCAGGATCAGGAAGACGAGGACATGAGCTACGAGGACAATGCTAATGCTAATCTGGGTCCCTCCAATGAGGAAGGGGTGTTCGAGGTGTCTGACAGTGGTGAGAGGAGCACCCCTGTCCTGCTGAGCGATAAGGCACTGGTGGACCTCCTCCAGGGGGAGTCAGAGGAAGAAGAGGTGGAAGAGGAGGAGGAGGAAGAAGAGGAGGAGGGAAAGATCGAGTCTGAGGAGACACAGTCTGAAGAGGAGGAGGGGGAAGAAGCGGAGGGAGACTTGGAAAAGGAGGAGGAGGATGAGGAGGTGGTAGAGGTGGAGGAAGAGGTGGATGTGGAGGCAGAGAAAGAGGCAGAAAAGGTGGAGGCGACGGCGGATGAGGAGGAGTCAGTTGAGGATGAGGAGAAGGGAGAGGAAGAGGAGGAACCTGTGTTCGGGGACGGAGAATTAAAGCAAGAGGCTGAAGTCGAAGAGACGTACAGCAACACCGAGCCGGAGATTCCAGAGGATCTGGACTACGCAGGCGACAGTGACAACACACAGCCCCTGGAAACTGAGCTTGAGGAAGGGAAACCCCTCGCCGAAGACGCCCAGCTCCTCTTAAATAAGGAAGAGGAGGCAAAGGTGGAGGAGAAAGAAGGACAAGTTAGCAAGGAAGACGAAATCCCCACTGCCACTGATGACTATGAGTCCCAGCAGGACATACAAGACGCCGAGGCCTCTGAGAGCCAGGAAGTGCTCGGCCAGTTCAAACTCCCAGAGGGAAGCAAGGACCAGGAGAAAGGTTTCAAGGACGATTCCCAAGAAAAGGGGAACAATAAAAAAGACGGAGACACAGACGCTGAACTCCAAGAGACAAAGAACAGTGTGGATCTTGATGGGACACGTCTTTCTGTAGAAGGGGGAGAAGAGAAGGAGGAGAAGAACATAAACGAGAGCGCCAGTCACTCCCTAGGCAAAGCTAGGAAGCAGAGGAAGAACCAGAGGGTGAGGAAGCACCCCCCACAGAGGGATGAGGCCGCGCCAGCAGAGGGAGTCCCAGACCACCAGGGGGATGAGGGGGAGAAGGAACACTACCGCACCACTGACAATGCTGTCTACAAGCCCAAGCGGAGAAGAGCAGGGAAATGGGTAACACTCATCACATATCGCCCATTAGCTATAATGCAATGTCATCCTAAAACGTCAACCTACATTGAACCATGTAACCCCTATATAAAGGAGTGACCTATTTGAAATTAAACCGATGGTCCATGGATGGATCTACTCTATTCTCAGAGCTTCCCAAAATTAGTGTACTATACAGTATAGGAAATAGGGTGTCATTTAAAATGCAGCCCACATCTTATCTATTAACATCTGTGGGTGGTTTGTTGACCTCTATTGTGATTTCACCTTCTGTTTCCTACCCAGGCTCCTCTGGTGGGAATGAACCCGGTCCAGATCAGGGCGACAGTGGACCTCTACCCCAGCGCCAGGCCCTCTTTGGCGGCCAGCTTATACAGACCCCAAGCCTCCGCTGCCGGTAAGTGTCAATCTCAGCAAGGCACGCACACACACACACATACACACTAGGAATCTGCTGACTGGGCCCTTTCACTAACACCCCCATAAGAATAGTGCCACGCTACCAAAACAAACCCCCTCTCGACCTCCGCTGGATTAAGGGGTCAATGAGCGAGCTCATGTTGAATTCGAGCACTGTACAAACTCAAATGGCAATGGAATGCAGGGGGTAATGACTGTGGTGGTAGTGCTGGTGTTTCCATTGACATCTATAACCACTGGAAAGTACATACTTGTTAATCATGATTAAGACTTGATTAAAACATGAATAACACATGAACAAAGTATAAATGCAATAACTTAGTGAATCTAGCAGAAAAGAAACAACAGTGTTTTCACATCAATGTTCCACTGAACAGGGCATGAGTGTGTTTAGGCAATTTTTTTCTCTCTTTTAGACCCTTGTGAGAACTTCCGTTGTAAACGTGGAAAGACCTGCCAACTCAACGAGGAGAAGAAGCCTATGTGCGTGTGTCAGGAGCCTTCTGCCTGCCCACAGAGTGTCACTGACTATGACCATGTGAGTATGAACAGTGGTCATTGGGGTGGCCTGGGGGAGGTTCAGAGTTCTAAATCGTTGCCTCTGGAGCATATGTACTATACAGTATGTACTGCTGCGAGCATGGGTTGAATCTGACCCACTGCTCTAGCACTTTCTCTCTCTACTCCTTCCTTTCTTTCTATCCTGTCCAATAAACATAGACAATATGAAAGGAATTCCTTTAAACACATTTGGGAAAAGTTGCTATTAGGGACAGGAACTGTGGGCAATAGAAATCGATAAGATCGGTACCACAGAACTATGCCGCTATAAAAGTTAGGATTTGGATACGTTTTCTGATCCTACATCTGTAGTTCGAGGAAACTTGAAGGAAATATGCCAAGAATCTGGCAATGGTAGGTACAACCCTGACATGATATTCTAACAATGTTGGGGAGCTGTTGGTTTTGGCTAGAATTGTATCTGCAGGCCTCTGTTCCCAAGACAGGTGCACTAGCCTCCGTCCCAATAGAGTTAACTCTATTGGAACTCTGTGATGCTTAGTTTCTTACCAAGAGTAGGATCACTACAATATTTTTGGCTGAAGCATTTCATTTGTTAAATCCATAACACATGATGTAATGTATCTTTCATGCAGGTCTGTGGAACTAACAATGTCACCTACGACACATCCTGTGAGCTCTTTGCCACTAAGTGCAACCTGGAAGGCAGCAAGAGAGGCCATAGACTTCACCTGGACTACACTGGACCCTGCAAATGTAAGACAGCTATAGTCAGACCACCTCTACAGTTTCTGACCAATACAGTAGCCAATCTGAAATAACTACAGTATAACACATTTTTCTTTTTTAAATTTCTTCCTCTCCCTTTCGTTTTCTTTCTCATTCTCGTCTGTTTCTCACTCTCTATTTAATTCTCTCATCTTACCTTGCCTCTCCACCTCCTCTCTTTCTCACTCTCTCTCTCTCTTTCTTCCACTACCTTGCTCTCTCTGTTAGTCATCGCACCGTGTATGAATGGCGAACTGGTCCAGTTTCCTCTGCGTATGCGCGACTGGCTGAAGAACGTCTTGCTGCAGCTCTATGAACATGACTCCATGTCCCCTGGCTTCCTCACCCCCAAGCAACGCATCAGAGTGAGTAAATATCTTATTTAAAAAAAAAAAAATGTTGAGAAAAATAAACCTTGTATGGACACCCTTTAACTTAAAATATGAGGGTAACACTTTACATTAGACATACCATCTATAAAGGGGTTAGAAGTAGTTCATTGATAGTTCCATTATTTATATTTTCAAAATAATTCATATTCATATAAAGGCGCTTTATGAAGTTTAACCAACTGCATTCTTAATGATTAATAGTATATATCTCAAAGCCCAAAAATCACCAGTGCCTTACACTTGATTTTCAAATTGCGATCTTGTTAGCACATATTCATATTCAATCCAATCCAATTTTATTATTCATGTGTGACCATAAATAATCTCCCAGGTGAGAAAGATCCACGAGAGTGAGAGGCGCCTCCATGCCGGCGACCACCCCATTGAGTTGCTGGCCCAGGACTTCGAGAAGAACTACAACATGTACATCTATCCCGTGCACTGGCAGTTCGCTCAGATGGACCAGCACCCTTCTGACAGGTACAGTACTCCAGGAGAAAGATTATTTTGTTGTTGTTGTTGTTGTCATAATCATGAAAAAGAACCTGCGGAGCCTCTTGCTTACGCCAAGCTTTCATTGAAATGGTTATGAGCTTCTGTAAAAAGTTACCCGCCTAGTGCAGTAGGCCAGTAAAACATCATGGATTATGTCATACCTGCAGTCAAATCAGCAAGTAGTGATACAGTCATAAATAATATTGAAGAAGTGTTGTTATATGTCTTTGATATGATTCAAGAGTGAATAGCTTCACTTGTAGCTGTTCATCTTCAGAAGACATTCTGATTACGGCTCTCATTGTAATGTTGGTGAATCTGATTCAGATTACTTGTGAATCAGATACATGGTGGGTCTGAATCTAATATGTGATTAAGAATCAGTTTAACTGAACCGTTCACATTTGAGTTTACCTTAAAGGCCCATAGAGTGGGAAACAAAAGTGGAAGCACAGCTTCAGACTGTGTGTGAATCGTTTCTAGTTTTGGGTCAGACTCCCCATACTCAACCCCCAATGGAATAAAACGGAGTGAAACAGGGAAGCTCTACTTGAAGAATGGGAGACGCTTATTTTAGTTTTCTGTTCCAAAATGTTTCAAAACGTTTTCCATTGCATAGGCTTATGAAAATGACACTGGTGTTCCTATCCAGGTTCCTGTCCCACTCTGAGCTGGCCCCCCTGAGGGTCCCATTGGTCCCCATGGAGCATTGTACCTCCCGCTTCTTCCAGGAGTGTGATGCAGACAAAGACAAACAGGTGTCCTTCAGGGAGTGGGCCCACTGCTTCGGCATCAAGGATGGTAAGAGTGTGCAGTCTTATAGAAAGTGAAAGCAATTCAATGACCAAAGAATGAGGCTTGACATGATGTTGCCAACGCTGTGATAGTTGTAGTAGTTAGATGTGAGTGAATGAATGAATGCTGCGTTACTGTAGCTTACAGAAGGACCATGGTCATGTGCTTTCACACATGTTTGATAGTATGACCCTGCATTGTAAAGATGTAATATTTTGTGATTTTCCATTTTCCCCCTCTGCAGAGGACATGGATGTCAACCTGCTCTTCTGAGTCCAATCAGTACCTCATCAAGCAACCAGCTTTAATAATCATTCAAAAAGATCACCTTCAATCATGGCAGAACCACATACCTTAATTGGCAGAAGAGAGACTTGCGTTGATTTAAACTATGTTTTTGGGATGTTCTGTAAAGTTAGCCTGGTAGAACCAGCCTAATCGCTGTGTCCACCGTTATATTTAACTTCACGTATCAGTCTGGCATTTCTCCTTATTGAAACTGTTTAAACTTATGTCTGTAATGAGAACCATCATTCAAAACTAAGTTGTCAGTGATGGGATCACCTTCAACCAATCAGAGGACGACCTAATTCAAAGCACAGGATTTTGGTGGTGGGTTTTCTGAGAGGACTGATTTGACCGGTCATTTCTTGGCTTGTCCTAAACTCCCATCTATTGGAGAAAGCCCAGATTTATATGCAGAAAAACAAAATGGCGAACACAGTAATCAGGTGGGTTCTACCATTCTACTGCAAAGTACAATTGACTAAAAAGTTAAAGTGAGAATGGACCACTGTCCTTCCATGTCTTAAGTCATAGATGGAAGAGGAGGATAGTTCATGTTGTCTAATGTAAAACAAATTTGGATCTATAAATATATGGATGTTCTGTGATACTGTATGTAGATACTGTATAGCTGACAGTGGTATTAGTAGAGTAAGTGACAAGATTTTTTTGTTTTGTTGCAATTAACAATGATATCAGTGTTATGAACACATTCCAAGAGGGGGAAAGATTACGAGTGCTTTTTTGTAGATGACAGACAACAAAACAGAAATGGACTTTGCAGGTGAGACCGATCACTTTACTTTTTGACCAAAATATTGCAGTATTCATTTTAAACATTTAAGTGGGAGCATATCAATATTTTTTTTGTATGAAAACCATTTGTAATTGACTGTCAAAATAAATTGAGCCGTCAAAAGGAGAAATTGAAATGGCAGCAATGGAGTAGAACATCTGATGTTGACAGAATTACTAAGAGTTGAATGCTGCAACAGTTTTTTATGTCTTGTCTGATATAGCTACTTCACTAACCTTTCTAATAAAAGTAATTTTGACCTTATCGGATCTCATCACATTCCTGTTTGATTGTTTGACTTTATGCACAATTGGATTGAAGGTAACTTTATTGATCCACAGGGGGAAATTGTCAATAATAAAGTTATTTCATGCACTATAACAAAATTGATACAACAAAGAGAAACCACTCCAGTATTTATTATTTAGGTTACACTGAAATACACTCAATCCTTCTTTATATTCTTATATGATCATTTGTACTGTGCAATGACATAATTGAGAAGTAACTGTAATCAGTTGTGGGTGGTGATGTCACTTTCACGTCAGTAGTGACGTTTTGTCTCTTCTAGTTTGCATGAAAATAATGACAGGCATCTATTTTACACAGCCACCACAGGCAAACAGTTGACTCATCCAACAAAGGCTTATAATAAGGACTTAATCGTAATATGATACTATGGTTCAGATTCATGGTTTGGGTTTGCAATGCAGGTGATTTTGATTAAAGCCCTCTTTGGGTCAGCAAGCCACAATCGTGTGGTCTGTCAAGATGGTGAGGATGACTGTGCATGTTGAAATCAACATTTAGAGCTGTATTCTGATTGGACTGTTACCAGTGGACATGGAGGAAGTGGCTCTTTATAAGAATGAAACTAGAAACAACGTGTCATCTTCAGAAGTGTCTTTGTGAGCTGACAAACTGTCGTCCTTCACAGAGGTATGACAGATGACAACTTAACCATTTTCATGGAACAGCCTTCATGCAATTTAATCCAATTTCATGTACATATTTTGTATTTATTGAACCTTCATGACACTGGGTTATTGCTCCTATCGGTTATATGAGATGACTTTTTTTTTTGTATGGTAATGCAGAGCAACATGTTTTGTATGCTGTGGATCGTCTTTCAGACAATGGCTCTCCTGGTAAGACAAATTTAAATATTTATTCAACACTGTAGCTACTACAGCGTCCAGACCTGGGTTCAAATACTTGGAAATCCTTTCAAATACTTTGAGCGCTTCCTTGAGTTTGGTAGTAGTGCCAGATTTGGCACTTTCAGATTCAGGGTTTCCAGTTTTGGGACTTTTCTAATTTAATTTCACTTGGCAAGCTCAAACAGGCACAAAGTATTTTAAATATTTTTTCAAGAATTTGAAACACAGGTCTAATAGCGTCCACTGTGCTTTCCTGGTTTCATTTGTAGGTGGAAGCTGGAGGACAGTCTTCAGGTAGTGGCGAGGTATTGTGTGTTTCTTAAACAGCTTAACAATAAAATATTGTTGATAGAATCGTCTTAACATACATTTACTTTCTGAGCTTCTTTACAATTGCAGAGAGTCACTTTTACCATAATGTTATACACACATACATACAATATAATACATACCAATGTCTCAATACATATACAGCATAAAGAAATAGTGTGGACAGTATGACTCAGTGAGAGAAGTTAAGGCATTATGGGCAAAGTAATAGGAAAATGTGCATTACTCTTCCCAGGCTGGTGGTGGCAATGGAGGAGTTGTGAATGGAGGCATGGTCGGTAACACTGTTAAACCAGGGGTTATGAATGGGCTTGTCTTAAATGGGCAACCCTTTCTG
The DNA here is from genome assembly GCF_002910315.2 of Salvelinus sp. IW2-2015. Classification (NCBI taxonomy): domain Eukaryota; kingdom Metazoa; phylum Chordata; class Actinopteri; order Salmoniformes; family Salmonidae; genus Salvelinus; species Salvelinus sp. IW2-2015. The sequence continues at coordinate 64,457 of NW_019942575.1, read as the reverse complement.
GCACAGGTACGTATACAGTGTGGGTGGTTCAAAAGTGTCCCTGCGCTGCAACACAGAAACATCACCTTTATATTTCATTACATAGGTTTTTGTTAGAGGAAGCAAACTTACTAGAGAGTAAACTAGCATGGTCCAAGCACACCAAGACAGTCATGAAGAGGGCATGACAAAACCTATTCCCCCTCAGGAGACTGAAAAGATTTGGCATCGGTCCTCAGATCCTCAAAAGGTTATACAGCTGTACCATCGAGAGCATCCTGACTGGTTGCATCACTGCCTGGTATGGCAACTGCTCGACCTCCGAACGCAAGGCGGATAGTGGGTAGTGCTAATGGCCCAGTACATCACTGGGGCCAACCTTCCTGCCATCCAGGACATCTATACCAGGCGGTGTCAGAGGAAGGCCCTAAAAATTGTCAAAGACTCCAGCCAAACTAGTCATAGACTGTTCTCTCTGCTACCGCACGGCAAGCGGTACTGGAGCGCCAAGTCTAGGTCCAAGAGGCTTCTAAACAGCTTCTACCCCCAAGCCATAAGTCTCCTGAACACCTAACAAATGGCTACCCAGACTATTTACATTTTGCATTACCCCCCCTTTTACACCGCTGCCACTCTCTGTTGTTATCATCTATGCATAGTCACTTTAATAACTCTACCTTCATGTACATATTACCTCAACTAACCAGTGCCCCCGCACACTGACTCTGTACCAGTACCCCCCCGTATATAGTCTCGCTATTGTTATTTTACCGCTGCTCTTTAATTACTTGTTACTTTTATTTCTTATTCTTATATATTTGAAACTGCATTGTTGGTTAGGGGCTCGTAAGTAAACATTTCACTGTAAGGTCTACACCTGTTGTATTTGGCACATGTAACTAATACAATTTGATTTGATTTGAATATTTGATTTGATTTGATTTGAGAGTCATATAGTCATACATTTTAAAAAGTAACTTTTGAACCAGCGCGTCTGTACTATGGGCTACCTCTCTAACATGTCATATTTCTAATGTAAACTGTTTCTCCTGGTCCAAACTATTATTATTGGCAAAACAGGTGATACCAGTTGGTGGATCATTACTTATTCAACAACCGGGTGCACTTGGTCAGGCCGCCATGCCCCAGCTGGTTCCCATTGGTGCACTTCAGCAGGGTGGGGCACTTCCTGTAGGGCAGGCGGGAGCAGCCAATGGAGTGCCACTACAACAAGGACAGCTTCCTCAACTAGCCAATAGGGTTTGTCTCCTTTGTCCAACTTTGCTTCTCTAACACTTATGTGAAGCCTAGAGATATCACGAGAATCCATTGGAAATAATCAGTGTTACAGTGTGACTGTTTAAACATATCTTTACAGGTTGTACCATTATTTGCAGTTCTGCCACAGGAAAATGGCATCGGAGGCCCCCAGGCTCCAATGTTGATACAGGTATTTCATTACTGTTGTATCAGTAGTATGTCTTGTATGTTTATGTTTTGTAGATATCTCAATGTATCAAATACATCCCATTTAACGGTGCTCACACTTTGATGTCAATGACCCATGATGGTGATTCTGGCTTTTTCGTCCTCTCCTGTCAGATTATTCCTGTGGGTGGAGGAAACAACCTTCAGCAGCCAGCGGCTGGAGGGAAGGCAAGAAAAGCCAGAGTCAAGGTAACATAATGGGCCACCTCTACCCATTAGTCATAAAGTTGCGGGCACTAAAAAGTTCCCCAGGCTGACTGTGCAAAGCGCAGATGGCCGAAGTATCCGGTGAATGAGATTAGGTTGTTCTGTGGTATTAGTAGAACAATTGCCACAATGCAAGCGTGTGCAACACGGCACTAAAATATTCTAGCAATAAATTAATATAAAACCCTGTGCACAGGAGCACGCTTAGATCCAGGTGCTGGTTTTGGCAGGAACAACTACTCTAGTATCTAGTAGTATAGTTTGGCATAAGTATAGTAGTAGTTTGTCACAAAAACATGTACTTTGGCACCAGATTTTAAAAACATTTTAGTGCTCGCAACTGTAGATTGCACAGATTACATCACAGTCATAAAGCAACGTATTATGCATCTTGATATACCTTTGTAAGAGTTTCACCTGCTCTCTCATTTTAAATCCCCTTCACAGCATTCAGTCCCTTTTCATGGAATGCCCACATCAACAAGAACAGATGCTCCACTGGTATATTCTCAGTTATTCCTCCTCTTCACTTCATTTCTGACAGTGTGATTGCCCTTATAACCCTCATCATGTATTTGAAAGAATTACCCTCAAATAAAGATGACTCATTTCCATATTATCAAGGCAGCTCTCAAATGAACCTTTATCCATTATTCACATTTTAATCACATTCTCATGAAACATGAGACAACTCAGTGGCTCAGTTTCTAAACCCAGAGGCGCAACATCGAGAGACATCCGGGAACGCTTGCGAAACAGACCAAGCAGACCAGGCCGGGGTTTGAGAAGTCAATGAGAGAGAAGTCAATTTATTAAAAAAATTCTCTAAATGTAAATGACAACATAGATTCGAGCCAATTTCTTAAGTACTGTAATTGAACATGTTATTACTCCAACCTTGCGGAATTGACAAATAGACACATTTTCATTTTAGTCAAAAACAACTTTATATCGAAGGAGTGCCTTTGATTTGACAGCCTGCACATGCATAGTTCAACGCGAGAAGGCTGTTAGACCCGATTACATGTTTCTGAGCGTGAGTTTAGCTAGCCAATGTCGCCATGACATCGCCTACAAGTGTGATTGGAGATTTCTATTGGAGAAGCAGTATCTGTCTATCTTTATACTGTACTGTCTTTGGTTAGAATGTCTAATCTGAGATTGGAAGGGTGGGGGTTCAACCACCGGTCAAGTCATACCATACATAAAATAGCATCAACAGAGATGGTCGCCTCGCTTCGCATTCTTAGGAAACTATGCAGTATTTTTTTTTTATGTATTATTTCTTACATTGTTACCCCAGGAAATCTGGGTCTTATTACATACAAGAAATATTGGATATAAGAGTAACGTCAACTTACCAACACTACGACCAGGAAAACGACTTTCCCGAAGCGGATCCTCTGTTTGGACCACCGCCCAGGACAATGGATCTGATCCAAGTAGTCGACCCAAAACAACGGCGCCGCAGAAGGGGCAGATGGAGCGGCCTTCTGGTCCGACTCCGTAGACGTGCACATCTCTCACCACTCACGAGTATACTACTCGCCAATGTCCAGTCTCTTGACAACAAGGTATACGAAATTCGAGCAAGGGTTGCCTTCCAGAGAGACATCAGAGATTGTAACATTCTCTGTGTCACGGAAACATGGCTCTCTCGGGATATATTGTCTGAATCGGTTCAGCCACCGGGCTTCTCCATGCATTGCGCCGACAAAGATAAACACCTCTCTGGGAAGAGGAAGGGCGGGGGTGTATGATTTATGATTAACGACTCATGGTGTAATCATAACACCATACAGGAACTCAAGTCCTTCTGCTCACCCGACCTAGAATTCCTTACAATCAAATGCCGGCCATTTTACCTACCAAGAGAATTCTTGTCAGTTATAGTCACAGCTGTGTACATTCCCCCTCAAGCAAACAACAAGACGGCCCTCAAGGAACTTCACTGGACTCTATGTAAACTGGAAATCATATATCTGCATTCATTGTACTTGGGGATAAATCAAATTTGAGAACAAGGCTACCTAAATTCTATCAGCATATTGATTGTATGACTTGCAGGGCTAATACTCTCGATCACTGCTACTCTAACTTCCGCGATACATACAAAGCCCTCCCCCGCCCTCCCTTCAGCAAATCCGACCACAACGCCATCTTGCTCGTTCCGTCTTATAGGCAGAAACGGAAACAGGATGTACCAGTGACGAGAACCATTCAACGCTGGTCTGACCATTCGGAAGCCACGCTTCAAGATAGTATTGATCACGCGGACTGGAATATGTTCCGGTCAGCCTCAGAGAACAACATTGACCTATACGCTGACTTAGTGAGTGTGTTTATTAAAAAGTGCATTGGAGATGTTGTACCCACTGTGACTATTAAAACCTACCCTAACCAGAAATTGTGGATGGCGGCATTCGCGCAAAACTGAAAGTGCGATCCACCGCATTTAACCATGGAAAGAGGTCTGGAAATTTGGCTGAATTTAAATAGTGTAGTTTTTCCCTCCGCAAGGCAATCAAACGAGTGAAAAACCGGTACAGGGACAAGGTGGAGTCACAATTCAATGGCTCAGACATGAGGCGTATGTGGCAGGGTCTACAGGAAATTATGGACTACAAAAACAAAAACAGCCACGTCACGGTCACCGACGTCACGCTTCCAGACAAACTAAACACATTCTTTGCCCGCTTTGAGGATAATACAGTGCCACCGTCGCGGCTCGCTAGAAAAGACTGTGTCCACCCCCCTCTCCTTCTCCGTGGCTGACGTGAGTAAAACATTTAAACTTGTTAACCCTCGAAAGGCTGCTGGCCCAGACAGCATCCCTAGCCGTGTCCTCAGAGCATGCACAGACCTGCTGGCTGGTGTGCTTACGGACATATTCAATCGCTCCCTTTCCCAGTCTGTTGTCCCCACATGCTTCAAGATGGCTACCACTGTTCCTGTACCCAAGAAGGCAAAGATAACTGAACTAAATTAATATCGCCCAGTAGCACTTATTTCTGCCATCATGAAGTGCTTTGAGAGGCTAGTCAAGGATCATATCACCGCCACCTTACCGGCCACCCTAGACCCACTTCAGTTTGCATACCGCGTCAACAGGTCCACAGATGACGCAATCGCCATCACACTGCACACTGCCCAATCCCATCTGGACAAAAAGAATACCTCTAAGCTCATCATCAAACTGGAGGCACTGGGTCTCAACCCTGCCCTGTGCAACTGGGTCCTGCACTTTCCGACGGGCCGCCACCAGGTGGTGAAGGTAGGAAACAACATCTCCACTTTGCTGACACTCAACACTTGGGGCCCCACAAGGGTGTGTGCTCAGCCCTCTCCTGTACTCCCTGTTCACCCACGACTGCGTGGCCATGCACGCCTCCAACTCAATCATCAAGTTAGCAAACGACACAACAGTAGTGGGACTGATCACCAACAACGACGAGACCTCCTACAGGGAGGAGGTAAGGGCACTCGGAGTGTGGTGTCAGGAAAACAACCTCTCACTCAACATCAACAAAACAAAGGAGATGATCGTGGACTTCAGGAAACAGTAGAGGGAGCACCCCCCTATCCACATCGAAGTGACAGCAGTGGAGAAGGTGGAAAGCGCCTCTTCAACCTCAGGAGGCTGAAGAAATTTGGCTTGTCACCCAAAACCCTGACAAACTTTTACAGATGCACAATCGAGAGCATCCTGTCGGGCTGTATCACAGCCTGGTACGGCAACTGCACTTATATTACTCATATCACATGTATATACTGTATTTTATACCATCTACTGAACCTTGCTGATGCCGCTCGGTCATCGCTCATCCTTATACTTATATGTACATATTCTCATTCACCCCTTTAGATTTGTGTGTATTAGGTAGTTGTTGGGGAATGTTGGATTACTTGTTAGATATTACTGCCCTGTCGGAACTAGAAGCACAAGCATTTCGCTACCCTCCCACTAGCATTTGCTAACCAGAAACCAATAAAATTTGATTTGATTTGACCACCGACTCAAAAAATTGGACCTGATGCCTCTCTTCCTGGCACTCAGCAATAAGTAAATGTATTGGGGGTAAGGCCTTGCAACAAATAGCGTTTGTACATGCAAAAGACTAGAGTCTTATAAATCAAATTGCCTCATGCTACAGAATCAGGACATAGTGTAGTCTCTTGCCCCTATGGGCCATTCCGGCTCAGACAAGGCTTACTTGCCCAATGTGTACTTCATGAAACATGCATTCTCTTGAAACATGCATTTAAATCCTATACGTCACTAATAAACTCAGGTTGTAACAATACATGTTTTGTTAATATAACACTTGTGATAACAATAACAAATGTTTAAAGTAGCTAATAATGCTTCTATCATGTTTCCATTTTGCCCATCAGACCAAGGTGATTGCTGGGGAGGTGGAAGAATCCTCTGGCTCTGACACCAGTGAATGCTGAAGTGAGGCTGAGCCTCTGAAACCTGGACAGCATTCTAACTAGGGTTGCACATTTCTGGTAACTGGGACTTCTGGAAAGTGTGAAAGTGACCAGAATTTTGCAACCGAAAATGAACTATATAAACTGTAATACCAGAATCTCATGCGCCACTACAACTTGTGGTGTTGCCCTCTTGTTTGTCTCCCCCTCTTGCTTCAAAATCTATCTCTGAATAAACGTTATGAAAGAAAAGTGGAATTCCAGTCTCCTTTGACCAAAGCTAAAACTAGATTAACAGGCATTGGTCTGACTGTATCTCGACTGTGTGTCCATTTCCATGTTTAGTAACGGCGTTCCCGATGTACTGGAAATTATGTTATCACAGCTGATGTCTTTGAATAAATTATTAAATGGATGGCAATCTCTGCAAGTGTTATCTCTCCATGTCCTGCAATCTAATTGCCATTCATTCTCTATTAAACTATTGTGATTGATAATTACACACATAATTGACCATTGACCAGAAACAACAACTGCTTTCTTGGGAATATGGGAGCGATCTACATAGGTATTGTTAATTTGGTGTTGGATAGGAAATTCCCCAAGACTCATAGATAGCTGAATGAAACACCACTGTTGTTTAAGCCCCATAAATTCTCACTAAATGCCAACACAACACAACAGCCCATACAGCACAAGCCAGGCAATATAAACGTCTGGTTGATGAGGGTAAAAACTTTACAGAACATTCAGATAGATAGAAATGTATTGTATAGATCAGACAATGACTCAGTTATATCGAGAAGGGTATTAAAATGTCAGGTGGACCCTTGCAACCAAGAACTGTATGTGAGTTTATAAAAATTCTGATACAAGTATTTATCCCTTTTTTGGAACATGTATATCACATCAAGAGTGTCATTATTGAAATATCATGTCATCACACCAGTGGCGTAGGCAGACATCTGTTGATTGCAGGGCCAGCAAAAATGTTGGTTCAATTATCATAAAAGCACACAAAATAAACCATCCAACATGTGATTTTGCATTACAGACCAAATAGTCTTGTAGGCTTACGTAAATCCATGACGGTTGCATTTAACATACGACTCACATAGACCCACACATAACAAACCACAGGCTTACAATTAATAGTCTATGAGACTAGAACATAATGCCCTGACACAACAGTAATAATCACAATAGGCTTGGCAACCTCTCACTGGCTTAGCGACCAGGAGATAGTAGGCTAAGCTAGACTAGGCTAGGCTAGGCTCAGCGACCAGGAGATATAAGGCTAAGCTAGGCTAGACTAGGCTCAGCGACCAGGAGATAGTAGGCTAGGATAGGTTAGGCTATGCTCAGTGACCAGGAGATAGTATGCTAGGCTAGGCTAGCCTCAGCGACCAGGAGACAGTAGGCCAGGCTAGGAGGCCACAAATGTAACCATTCAACACTAGGAGAGCCGAGAGCGTCATATTGACTCAAAGCAAATTCACTTTTTTAACTACTCTGCCATTTTTTAAGTCCTTGACTTTTCCTAAATAAGTCTATCTAACACACTATCATTGTTAGTATCTTAATATTACAAGCAGAATTTGTGTTATAAGCAGTTTTATGAGGACATAAAGCACATTATTTGGGGCGGTAGGTAGACTAGTGGTTAGAGCTTTGGACTAGTAACCGAAAGGTTGCAAGATCGAATATCTGAGCTGACAAGGTAAAAATCTGTCRTTCTGCCCCTGAACAAGGCAGTTAACCCACTGTTCCTAGACCGTCATTGAAAATAAGAATTTGTTCTTAACTGACTTGCTTGGTAAAATATATATATACATATTTTTACATTTTTCAACTCAAAATATGCCATTCTGTTCTTTGAAATGCATTTTTTAAATAAATAAATAAATTCCTTTAAGACCTGCCCTTAACAAATTAATAATAAATTATCTTTGTGATGGTGTTTATTTAATGGATTTTAACACTTGAATTCTGGTGTTTTAGTGGTATTTCTGTTGACATATAGCCTTCCAATTACATAAACTAATGAAAATGCTATTGTTTTCTTTGAAATCTATTTTATTTTGTATTCTAATGTTACGTATGACCTTCATAAATATAACCAAACGATTCCGATAGCATAAATTAAATTTATTAGACTGTTGACTTTCAAAAGACACGTCATTGGCCCGAAGGGGGTCCAACGAGGCCAGGCTTTTCTAATGTAAATGTTAATCACTGGCACGGAGGCCAATCAAAGTAGATCAGGTTTGAATTAGGTTGCATGCTGCATATTTAACACCATCAAAAGACACTTAAATTGTAGCCTAACAGTATGCTAATACACATAATAATAGGTCATAGCCTACATAGACTAAAATAGTGGTCACCAACCTTTTCTTAGTCGAGATCACTTTATAAAATGCAAGCCGAGTGCAATTCTCTGCTGGGCTCGGGAAATCCAGTGCGCCTACAATGTATTTTGTGAGATCAATTCAATTACCAATAGCCTATATAGGGGCCTAACTATAGTGCATGGGCGGAGAAGCACAGGGCAAAATTATATTAACAATTAAATTAAATTCCGAATACTTTTTAGATAATATTCTATAGGAAGTGCAGGAACTCAAGTGGAAGAAAATTTGAGGTGGCGATACTCAGTTCCGGTGAGCTCCTGCCGAAGTCAAGTACTGTGCTTAGGTAAAAAGACAAATAATGTCTCGTTTGGAACACTGACAAGTAGAGCATACATTATACATTATACATTATACATCGACTGGGTCGACCCAGGCCCATCCACTGGGGAGCCAGGCCCACCCATGCCTATGCCCTGCATCACACCTCTCTCTTTCAATTAAACTAGCTGGTTTTTGATTTCATACTTATTTACCATACTTGTTATTATGCTTTTCAAGATGAACATAGTATGGTTATTTGTCTGTTCAATTCACAGAGCCAGATTACCCTCCAGGGGGCCTTCCTGGAGGTCGGGCACCCCAGATAGCATATGATAGCCAAATGTGTAGAAATGCAGGAAATTAGCTTTACAAATGTAGCATTTTCTCTCTCTGACAAAATGTGAACAAAAGTATGAGATGCTTATATAGGAGAAAATCACATTTCTCTTGAGAGTTCTTACATTTCTTAAAGGCCTTATACCTTGCTTGAATAGATTCCAGAATCGTATGATTAAACCAAGGGCTCGATCTCTGCTTTACTCTTTTCTGTCTAGGGGGAGCCATCACATTCACCACATCAAGGAATCTATATTCAAAGGCTTCCCAGGCACTGTCTACCCTTACACTATCCAGCACAAGTGACCAGTCAATTTGAACCTCTTGCTTCCTAAGCATTTCCACACAAGTATGTTTTGAGTGCTCTGATTCAAACAGTTTTGTGGCACTGAAATAGTGCATATCTATAAAAACTCTCCTTGGGCAAAATGTTTTTAAAAAACATCACTGATTCTACAGACTATTACTCTATGGAATGAACAAGCTGCACATGCTTTCCTACGACAGTGAAGTTCACACGCTGCATTGTGAACTTTCCCTGACCATTCATTCATGAACCCACAAATATGTCACTAAGATGTTTCCCATTTTCAGTAAGATGTTCAAGACAAACACAAGCCACAATGGCCACGTTGACTATGGATTGAACCATAGTGTAGGAAATATTTGACACAGACAAACTTATTATACAATATTTCCTTACATTTTTGGACAATAGTCTAACTGTTTATCAGCGTGTGTGTATAACCAAAAGGATCAGTCATTAGTCGTAACATATCATTAAAAAAACAAGCGGGGACATTTGGTCTCAGACTTCACAAACGACATGACATACTATTATCACAATACAGCCGCAGACTCACCTAGGTGGTATTTACCTGTAATACTGTAGTCGGGTACACCAATCCCAGACAACCTAAGAGCTGCATGACACCATTCCCATCCAACCACAATGGAGAAGTGGCATAGCTAAGCATGGGTCCTGTGAACATGTGCGTTCTTGTAGGGCTGTTACAGCATGTGAAAGAAAATAGGCAGTTTAAGGTTTAGCAGTGGCACAAGTCTGTTCACAATCTCTTTAGGAAGCAATAAGTATGTATTTACCCTGCTTAAGGAGTACATTTGTTAAAACCACAACAACTGTGATAGTATATATAGTTACATGCATTCAGAAGCAATCTACAATCATATTATGTTGATTTACGTTCTTAGATTCTTTACCCATATGGATTTAATTCTTTACTTAGCTCACGGGCCTCCATGATTACAACCTGGTTGCTTAATCTGTTTGCGACCTTTCATGGTCCTACTGCGGTCACTAGTGGTCACTTAGTAATATTTGGAACAATGGTCAATGGTCTTATTTTGGGGACCAGGTATTGGAGTCATTGAAGATTAAAACCACACAATGCCTTTGGCTTTATTTTGATTGGGTAACTCCTGTTATTATGGGCATTAGGTGACCAACATGAAGATTTCTTATTTCTGGGCTCTGTTCTAATTGGTTGCCATAGAAGATCTAACATCAATAAAAGGCTATGTTCAAATGTCAGAGGGCAACTGAGAATACTGCTTTGGAGGACAGCACCTGAAGCAAAACAACTTTCACCACTTTGAGGTCTGTAATTTTTGCCTTCATTTTCAAACATTATATATGATTTAATAATTTGGTTAGCAGCAAATAATCTAGATAATGTATCTAGTACAGTAGCCCCAGTAGCTTAGCAACACTAATCACGTTTGTGGTCTGTCTGTCAATATTCCAGATTGCAAAATGAAGCTTCTTCTTTTAGTAGCCTTCATGGCCACCATCTTCAATGTGAGTATATCACGGGATCATCACACAACAATGTACAAAATCAAATGTTTCAAAATGACAATAATGACAATTTTCCATTTTTCTCTCAATGATCTCTTTAGGTCAATGCTGGCAAGGTAGGATACTGGACCCTAAAAACATATTTATCCTTCACCAATCCAATGCTTTTAGGTTTGTGGGAAGTATTGAATGAGTGGACACTTCAGGAGAAGCTGTTGATAGGATTCAAGGTCATATCATATCTATCTTTGTCGTTTCTCAGAAGCTGAGACTGCTGGCAGGTCTAAATGGTGGAATTGTGTCTGGGGTTAACCCTGGACTGGTGGTGGGGGGCCTGAACCCTGGCGTCCTCACTGGTGGCACTGGGTTGATTGGGCAGCCTCAGTTTGCCCAGGTCAGTCATCAATATCCCTGTTTGCAGTTTCATTCTATTTCAAGAAATGTATTATACAGTAACTGTTCACGACAGGTGGATAAACAAACAATACACTGTTTTTATACTACTTATACACCTTTTCATAAATAATTTCACATAACCATTTATGCAATAGTCAATTGTGTATTAGGGAGAGATGATGTGGGAGGTGCTGAATAATTTGGCACGACTTTCTCTCCTCACTCATACAGATGGTTCCAGGTGTCCCCACGTATGTCATGCAACCCCAAGCTGTTCCCAATGGTCCCTATGGTTTCCCCAATGTCGGGATGCAGCAGCCTCAACTGTTCCCTAACTTCCCTGGACAGTACCAGTATCCTGCCCCACCAGCTAATGGGGTATGACTCGAAATAAATACACTTTCACACTTCTTATTCTGCTACGTATGTCCTTTTCTGTTATTTGAATATTTTATTAGTTCTAAAAATGGGAAATACATTGTACACATTTTTGTCCTGGGGTACAACTTTGAAAAACAGGACGTTTATATTGCACATTCTGCTTTTTATTTTGGTGTTATTATAGTATTATAAGAGAAGAAACAATTTGGAAATGCTTTGCAGTAATTAAAATGTTAGTTCTCCCATGAACAGCTGCCTTACTACATGGGCGTCCCTCAAATGGCAGGAATGAATCCTCCACAACAGCAAGTCATGGTATAGACAACTCTATGTACTTAAACATATTCTGAGTTCACTTAATGTTGGAAACTCGGAAACGCTGACATTTCCAACTTGCTAACCTAGGCGGAAGAGTCGGAATGCGAGTTTCCTACTGGGGAGGTATCAGAATGAACCCATATGAATCTCTAAGCAGATAACTTATGTTAATCTTAACTTGAGGTCCCGAGTTTCCAACATGACGTGAACGGGGCATGATCACCAGAGGGCGAGAGTGTATTACATACCAGGAAAATATAGGCACGCACAAATCATGAATATATTTAGACCACTCCATCATTTACAATTTATAATAAATGTATAATAATAACTCTTCCTTCTGGTTAGGGAGTCCAAGGTGCAGGTGGGATTCCCATGATGCAACAGCAGCAGCCACAGCAGGGTCCTCCACAAGCAGAGCCCGTGAGAAGATTCAAGGTACAGTAATGGTCACTGACTGTACAGTACATGTGCCTCATGGTCAATAGTGTATTTCAATCTGTAATTGACTCTGTGTAAGGAAAGGAATCTAGTTAATGTGCATATGTTCATACAATTTTCACCTTTTAGCGCTTTCTGATGAGGAGGGCACGCACCATGAAACCTGATTTGGACATTCAGGTACGGAATAATGCACATTTAATCTGATACATTCCAGTTGAATAAATTCAGTTGGACAACTGACTAGGTATCCCCTTTCCCTTTCCTTTCCCTTTCTCATTCAGATTTCAACTGAGACAACCACAACTCCGTTCCCAACTACTTGTTAAGACAATATTCAAGTTTAGAGTCGACAGATTTGTGAGGAACAAGGTATACATCAAAATACAAATGCTATTTGTGGTACTGTACAATATACCATTATTGAAAAAAAGAATAAGCAAAATGTATCTTGGGTCATTTATTTACAGGTGTCTGCTGTAGAACATGGACACAGGGGAATTTCACCAAGTCGTCCACAGCACTTTAAGTTAATCATATCAGATACGCTAGCGGTTAAGAGCTTTGGGCCATTAACCGAAAGGTTGCTGGTTTGAATCCCTGAGCCAACTAGGTGAAACATTGGTTGATGTGCCCTTGAGCAAGGCATTTAACCCTAATTGCTCCTGTTAATTGCTGTGGATAAGAGCGTTTGCTAAATTACTAAAATGTAAACGTATAATGTCTTCTAACATTGTATACATGCAGATCTTATTTGACATTTCTTGTGTGTTTCTTCTTGAAATTTCAATAAACATGACTATTAGCCTTCATAAAAGTTGTTTGTTTGGTTTGAAATGGGGGTTGATTTTTGTCCCTTCTATGTTTGTCATGTAAATGTATGGCATATTGCCCCGATTTCGCCATCTAGGGGCAGAATTAAATTCATTTGAGTATCTAAAATATTATTAGCCCAGTTTACCGGGCTAGTTTAGTCCATAAGAAGCACTTTCAATGGAGAATCTCCATTGAGCATGCATTTCAGTCCAGGACAAGGTTGAATTTCTGTCCAGGAAACCATCCCTTTAACAATTTGTGAGGACCTGAGAAAGTAAAGACACTGTTGGTGAAGAAGCACATAGACAGGCTTCAAGTGACTGCAGGGCTAAAGGATGAACAGACCCAACGCCATGAACAAGTGACTAAGGGGGCAGTTGAAATCGGTTCGGAAGCAACATTTTGGGGGATTCTTGCATTGGAATTATATTCAATTCTGCTTATAATTCTGCTTATATATCACGCAATACCACAATAAACATAAAGTTCAAATGCAAAGACTCCGAGACCATTGATTGAGTGCTTTTGAAGTGACAGGTTGGCGAGAAATCTGTAGCCTATCTCCGCTGCACTGTATCAGTACAATGGACTGCACCCTACTCACTAAAGCAATGACATTTTGATAATGAATATAAGCTACAAGATAGATAGGGTAATTCACCTATTACAAACAACCTATGTGAATGCACATATCTGTCTTACCAAAATAATGCAAACTAAATGCTGAAAGAACTAGCCTAGTTATTCATGCACGCAAACAAAAATAGTTAATAGCAGTTTGGCTTAGAAAACCAACACAGCTGCGAATGCAAACAAATTAATGCGAATAGAACAAAACAGTGGTACCACGTAGGCCTAGAAAACAAAATATCGGATGGATAAAGGCCATGACATATATTTCGGCTAGTTACATTAACAGTAAACAAACGCAGTAAACAAAAGGCGAATGGAGATCCAAATAACCAAAATATAGACTACAACCTACTACAGTGAGAAGCAGCCACGCAGAGCTGTCTTGCCAAACAAAATGGCCTATAGGCCTGATTCAGACATGGGAAATCATGCCGCTCCTGAGTACAGCAACACTTTGTGATATGGCACAATACACTTCTGTGGATTAAATTCAACCCATGTAATCGATTAAGCAATGCCAGCATACCATAAACAAGTTTCCAATACGCACAGTTCCATTTACAAGCACAAAAACCAATAGGCTACCAAGAAAACCATAATAGAATGTATGTATTTTTTTATTATGAAACATACCGATATGTAACTATACCCAGGAGCATCATTTGGGTTCTTGCATTGGAATTATATTGAATTCTGCATTAACCCAGTACTCCAGACACTATTCCTATGAACCAGATGCTATTAAATGAATGTTTCTGGACAGAACACCTGCGGCTAGGGTAGTATTCTAGATTAACCTGGGCTGGCTCATCTGTTCCAAGATCACCAGGAACAGTCGGAGGTGGAGGGGACTGTGGAGTCAATATCCTGGCATTTGTGGAAGGGTGGGTAGGCTCTTCACGCGAAGCTAGCTGGAGCTCGGCAGCATCATCGCTGCTGGGCTTGGTGGTGACCTCAGTGGTTTGATGCTGCAGCTGCTGCTCATCACACTCCTTTTATCTTTGTTTAGGTACTTTGGCAAAGCCGATTTCTGATATCCATCGTGGCAGTGGCAGATTAGCTGGTTCGAGCAAGCTAAATAGGCTAAGGCTAATAACAATAATGCTTTTTACAGCTAGCTAAGAAGCTAACTAAACTATGTAGTGGTGGGGCGTGAGGCAGAGTTGAGTGAAGCAGCTTCAACGGTAAACTTGACCCCACCCTTATAAATCAAAATCAAATATTACAGGTAGAGGTGTACCACATTATTCAATTAGCCTACCACAGATGAGAAGTGTTTTCCCCCCCCACTTTTTATGGACACCCAAAGGAGTCATACCTAACCACCCCAGGGGCTTTCCCTAGCCCCCCTACACACATCCTGTGCTCTTTGTCCATTCTGCTGACACAGCACAACGGAGATACAGATTTTGCACCAACCTGTCTCTCAATCATTTAAACTTTTTGCTATTTTTATATAGGGAGATAGGACTAAAACTGAGGGGGCACAAGTTTCAACTGAGGGCCACCTTTTGCCCCCTCGTGGAACCTGGCCCGATGAAGAACAGGGGAAAGGTATCTACTGTAGATTGGACTTCTCACTCTTCCTCAATCTCGTTCGGAATATAATTATGTAATATAATATCGTAAGAGTATGCAAATGTTTCTTACATTTTTTACAAATGGTTTTATCCTAACCAAATGATGGCGGTTAGGATCTAAACCAGCAGCCCTCCTGCTACCAGTTCAGTAACCACTGGGATTTGAACCAGCAAACTTACAGCTACCTGCCTATAATACCTTATTTATAGGACATAATCAACACTGATAATGTCAATCAAAAGACTTACATTTACACATGCCAACAGCACACCAGTCCATAGACTAATCATCTGTCTGAAAACTCTTAACCACCTGCAGCAAACTCTCTTGTAGTGACGCATATTATAATCACAGGTCTCTATGAAAGGTTTACAAATAACGCAGACTCATGGTCATCACGGGCATTGAGTTCTAGGTTCTTTTGGCCAATATAGGGAAAGTGATTTATAATAGGAGATGTTCTATATATTGTGAACATACTGTAGGGGCAGAATACCCTTTGAAATAATGGGACAGGGGTTGACTGTTATCCACCTTTCATCCACCAAGTTTGTGTCATATACTGTAGAGTCAGCATATTAGACAATAACATTAGAATTGGTGTATGACACGATAGATAATGTCCAGCCATGAGATTCATTTTGACTTATGGTCAGTCCGTAATGATACAGCTGCATATATCTGCACCGTAACTGTCTGAGTCTGAGAGTGATGTCATCTCAAAGAGCCTGCGCGTCATATTGACCATAGTCTGCGTGTGTCTGGGACATGACAGCTCAAATGGGAAGATAGAGATAGTTTAAAAGTAGGAGAGACACAGTAGGCTGGACAGAGATATAAAGAACACACAGGAAAAAAGGAAGATAGGCTGAAGATGACATTCTCTGATAAGGTAATACTGTCATGGGCTATCACTTGCTTTTGTATAATCAAAAATTGTTAAAAATAAGTATGTATCACATACAACATGCTCAGTATGGTAACAAGATGGTATTGAGATGTCAGATATAAACTACATTTGTTCTGTCTTCATTGTAGGATATCATGAAGCTGCAGACTATAACTGTTTTGGTCTGCCTTGTTGGTGCTAGCCTTTCACTTCCTGTGAGTTTCACACGTTACTTGAATATTCCTTCATTTATAGCGCTACACTTCAAAATGAATCATAAACTGTTTTTGTGGCTTTTTTAAAGATATACCAACAGCAAATTGGAATCCTCGCAAGTAACAGCAATGAGGTACATTGAATTGTCCCGTATGTTTTTGTCTGCAACTCTTGACATTGCATTTGTTGTTCGTGAATTTTCCTTTCAAATTGATGCGTAGTAAAATACAATGCAATGTGGAGTAACGTTTGTTGGAAACCTTTTCTGACTGCTCACCCATCCGTCACAGATCCTGCGGTTGAATGGACTGACCCTGACAGGTGTAGGCTTTGGGCAAACACAAATGCAGGTACTGAACCAATCCAATCTAACTCAATCGAGATAGAAATCATTAGCCATGATAATGCTATAGACATACTGTAGTAAAGAAGATTGATATCATTAGCCACATTTGCAGACAGCATAATAGTTAAAAATGGTCTCCAGTAATGTATTTCAGGAGCAGCTTCCATTCCCATTTTACCTTTAACTACATATATTTTCCACTTTGGCACATCAACCGAATTGTTCATTCAATTGCTCATCACAACTTCGGTCAGCAAAGCTTTGAAATGATCTTAGGTCAGCGACAGATCTTTTACCCAACCTTGTTTGTTCAGGGGTCTCCATTCATGCCCCAGTACGTGATCCAGCAGCAGCCTGAATTTGGTCTCCCCCAGATGGTGAACTTTAACCCTCAGGTGGGAGGCCCTTTCGGCCCCCAGATGATGTTCCCTACACAGGGGAACCAGCTGCCCCCCATTCTGTACGCCAATGCCCAACAGGAGCAGCCTGGGGCCCCCCAGGACCCCAACAACCCCAATAACCCAAATAACCCCCAGCAACCACACAACCCTGCACAGGTAGGCTACTGTACCATTTCAGATCAGTCAGTTGGTCTACGTACGTTTTCACACAAATTCATTGAAATACCAATGTTTTTTATGGATACCAATGACAAAAGCCTTCCCAGCCTCTACTAATGAATACACATATTTTTTTCCTGAAGTCAGTTTGTCTATGTTTTTATACAAATTCAATGTAATTGAATGAAATACCATGTGTCAGGTAATCCACTACTAATTGGCAAAGTCTTTCCAGTATTTGTTGAAGTTGTATTTATTTTCTATTATCCTGAAGGGGGTTCCCCAGTTTCCTCAATACTACCCATCATTTTCATTTCCCCAGCAACCAAGAATGCAGGTACAGTGGAGTTTCCCTCTTTCAATGTGATTTGTTCCTCAAGGTGCATCTTGTATTCACTGTAAGAGATGATATACACTCTTTATTCAGACTAAATCTGATCACTTTACACCCCACTTTACACCCCATTTTTGTGTTGCATTTTCTTAATTAGGTCACTGTTGATATGGTCCCCACAAATTGGGCATGTCAACAGTAAAGTTTTCAAGATAGAGCACTAAAAAGCTAAATGTGTGATCCTGATGTGTTTTGCATAACATGATGCAAAACATATCATCACACTTTTTGATCCTTTAAGACTCTTAACTTTCACAAGTGTATCTTCCCTAGGGCTACCCCTACTACATGTCTTACCCCAACTACCCCCAGCCTAACCAGAACAACGGGCAGAACCAGCTGAACTTGGAGAAGACTCCTCAGAAACCACAGCTCCCACTACAGGTGAGGAGTGGTCATTACATGGGTGTTCTCTCCCTTCCACCCATACAGGCAGGCCAGTTACACTAGACGAGTGACTTTTGCAGAGTGTGAGACGCTCCTATTCATTTCAATGAAACCTATGCATAAGCATCGCGGCTCCAGGAGAATAAAAAAGTTGAATGCGGCAGTTTAAAGTGCAGTGAAATATTCTCAACAGAAAGGAAATTAGAGACAATGAACCGATAGTATGTCATAATTTCACGATTTTAGTTTAATGTTAAACTAACAATAATTTTATAATTCGAAAATTCAACAGGCCAGACAGAGTATCTTAATAATTATTATTTACCCTTTCAAAATTGCAGCAGGCTGCCCAACCTCAGGCACCAGGAAAGGTAAGTAAGCTCTTACTACTGTGTCTGAATCATATATGGATAACATTAATGTGTCCTCTATGTGCGGCCTGCTGATGTAAACTGATCTGTATGATATCTAACTGTATTTTTGTGTTGTTGATAGACATGGCCTAAAGGATTCCAGACAGAGGCTGCCAACCCTCCACCAGATCACCGTGGAGACACAGTTGACCCTGGCGTAGATGAGGTATGACCTCTACTTCTTATACTATGACTATAACAATACTAATATAATATATAATATATTATAGTATGTATACATTGTATATATAGATTTTAATATGTGATATGAAACATATGTTGTACTTGTGATAATGTCATCCTGAAAAAAAACATTTTACAGGGTCGTCCCAACTTCTCTTTCCTGTTTGAGCCATAGAATTGCATGTGGGGTCAAAGGAAATTGAGGTAGGGTAACATTAGGGCCATTTCCAGATTTTATTATGGGAAGGAAACATTTCTTCAACTGAACACCTGAAATGTATTCATATCAGTAGTATACTGTACTTCCATTTAAGTGTTTATTTTTTTGTTTCATTTTCAGGGATCGGCACATCAATCTCACATTCCTACTCCTATATTCATTTAAGATATGTTTTTAGTTACAATATGATACATTTTCTATTGTCAAATAAATCTATTATCAAGCAAAATCACAGTTGTCAATTGTACTTTGTAGGTGTAACGGATGTGAAATGGCTAGCCAGTTAGCGGTGGTGCGCGCTACTAGCATTTCAATCAGTTACGTCACTTGCTCTGAGACTTAAGTAGGGTTGCCCCTTGCTCTGCAAGGGCCGCGGCTTTTGTGGAGCGATGGGTAACGACGCTTCGTGGGTGACTGTTGTCGATGTGTGCAGAGGGTCCCTGGTTCGCGCCCGTGTCAGGGCGAGGGGACGGTACGAAAGTTATACTGTTACATATGCACACAAAAAACAAGAGTTCTTAGTTTGCATGCTGGAAGTTTTAATGAATGTTATAGAGCAATTGATTGAGAAAGTGTCAAATTATATCACAGAAGTAACCTCCACCAACACCTGCCATGTACTGTACTGTATAGTTATAAATAGGTTCTAAAGAGGCTACACATATCTTGCCACTGGGGGTCCCCTAAATGGACAGAAATATTGTCCAGAAATTACCTTACTGGACAGAAAGAGGCCCACCTCCCCACACCCATGAGTAAAATCATATATTGTTAGGCTAAAACTAAAGATTGTTTGGATTCATGAGTTAAGAAATGTATTAGTATTTAGGAAGACATTTAGCAACTAAAAATCCAAAGTTCATCTGTAAAGTTGAATGTACTCCAGATAGATATGAAAATATGTCACGATTCCAATCCAGATGCAAGGCTTGGGCTTCTTCTCCCTGTAAACAGGGAAGAAGAAGTCAGAAAAAGATAAAGAAATAGATGATGCATTGCAAAGGAACACCTAGGCAAAGCGCTTAACACACCTTGTATCCACCACATTATTTTCCTTCCTCTTCCCAAGTCTTTGTCTCCTCAGCCTGCAGATAGATCAATCATATCATGGTTTAAGAAGGAAATACATTATTTTATTGTAGGAATACAGATACAACAATGTCATTAGTAATTTCTTACCTTCATGAACGATGGGAGCTTGGGGTAAAGGTTGAAGGATTCAAATAATGTTTTAGATGGTTTTGTGAGTGACATTTGATTGAAAAATAAACAATATTGTTACATTTGACAATATTCATTCATGATGACACTAAAGCTGAAAGGGAATATTAAAATCTCAATTAGAAGCATGTTTAGTAAACAGACAATACTTACAAGTGTTGTTATCCCATATTCAAATGAGATTTTATTCTGCAGAGAAAAGAACACGTGTAAAGTATATTTCGTAAGGAAAAAAGATAAAATCTCACATAACATATTTGCAGTTAACATTGTGGTATTTTGTTGATGTTAAATCATAAATGTATACATACTGTAGCTGAGGGGTTGTAGATGAGCTTCAGGTAAGGCTGGAATTGAGACCAAAAAAACCAAAATGTTTTGCTATTTCTCAAATCTTCAAATCAACTTTATTTATTCAGCATTGTAAATATATAACAAAATAGTTTAAAGGTTCATTAGGACACTTACCTGAAAACCAGATGAGTATGGGTATCCAAACTATCAAAACCAGGGACACAGAAAAAATATCAACTGCTTTTCAAGTTCTTTCAAGAAATTCACACTTCACACCAAAATTCACACCAAAATGTACTAGAATATGATTTAAAACGGAATATCTCTACATACCCCTAATTCTTGAGGTCTTTTATGTCCATGCTGTGAAACATATTACAGTTTACTTATCTGTTATATACAGTACAATGGCATACTTCCTGCTATGTTGCCTACAATACTTCAGAGCCATAGAATTAAGCTAACATGGAATGAGAGGCTAGTCCATACCCTTGGTGGGGGTGTTCCTCTTCCTCCCTGATAGTAAAGAAAATACAGTATTTGTTTTACACAATTCCATCATGCAGCACTCCAGCCATCATAATACTAAAATACATCATTGTTTGTGTGAATGCCTTACCTTTGGCAGCAGGAAAATGTTCTCACCCTACAAGGGGAAACATGTTCGCCACATGAACAGATATAGACAACATACACTGTATGATACTGTGACAATTGACACATGTATAATATATGATAATAATTCTATAGCCTGATTTAATCTTAGATCATTCAGGCAAATTCATTATTTACCTCTTTCAGGGGCAGACCACTAGCATTCTGGCAAAGAAAAAAAGCATTTTGTTTCAATATGAGTTCAGCATGTAAATATCAGCATGTAATATCGGCATGTAAATCCATTCCGTTTTTGATAGTAAAAACATAATCTTACCTGTAAAGTCACATTGCCAGCCTGTAAAAGAACCATAACATGAATATTTTTTTCTTCCAATTTCTCAAGAATTTCTAAATGAATAAACAAGGAATAACTCATTAACATCATATTTAATAATAAATTATACATATCTCATTATCCATGTCTGTATTCACAAAGCGATGTTCTTCACGACATACATTAATTACCAATGACCAAGTTACTGTACCTGAAAGATGGGGATGAATTCTCTGTTGCCCTAAAACATAAAGAAAATAGACATACGTTAATTTTGTCTAGGTTAAACTTAATGCCGGGTTATGACATAACCAGGATCTTTTAACGACCTACCACCATCTCAGGTTGCAACAGTCTTCCTCCAAAGAAGGTGTCATCAAATGGGGGCCGTCCACCTGCTCCAGATGGAACAGCTGAGGGACGAATGGGGTTCCTGTCAGGCTGGGTAGATAAAGAGACACAACACCCTTCATTATCAAAACGAATTAGTTCTGTCGTCTCCTAGCCAGTGTCCCATAATCTATGCGCTTTTAACAAAGAAAGACAGAGATGGATAAATTGGCTAACACGCTAACAAACTGGACCGCCAGGCTAGTACTTTCCAATATAGTCTGAAATAAAAGTAAAAAAATGTCTTACCCTTGCATCAGGGTTTCTCATGTTGGGTCTTCCTCCTCTTGGGGGCCCTGCAGGTCTACGCCATCGGGCACCTGGCCTGCGAGGGGGGCCCTGGCCAGGGTGCGGTCCAGGTCCATTGGGAGCATACCCAAAGTCAGATCCCTGTTGCGAGAGAGAGAAGCATTAAAGTCTAGTTCTACAATCAGTTAAGCATCTTAAGTGGGATCGGTGATTGTATTCATAGCAGGTTGAATGGAGGTTGCCATTACACCGTTAACTCACGGTCACAGGTGGAAGTTCGGCAGGGGATGATGATCCTCGGTCTCCTCTCATGGTTCCCTGCTTCCACCATTGACCTTCATCCTCTCTCTTGACCAGGAGCGAGCATCATATTATACATGTTAACAATAGATTTTCAATTGATGGAGGATCCCTGACAGCTTTTATATTTGTTTCCTTTATTTATTCAGGAGATCATATTGAGATTACAAATCTCTTTTCCAAAATGAGACCTGAGTATATCATGGCAATAAAAATATCACAAAAACAGCATATGAGAAGAAAAAACATCAAAAAAGCAATACATTACATAAATATAATTGAAAATAACCAGACACGACATACCCTTTTATAATCCCGATCAGGGTAGTCGAGGGGTCCTCCAGACTCGGGTCCCCCCCCGTTCGATCCTCCAGATTGGGGGGTCTCCCCGTTAGGCCCTCCCATTAGTCGCTGAGTGTCCCCACTTCCTGGGCCTCCAGAGGGTCTGTTTGGGTACCAAGGGGGCATTTGATCCTGGTCGGGCTGCACAAAATAAATTCAGTCAAGTAAAAAGTACTATATCATAACTATTACTATTAGTAGATACATTGAATTAGTAGTTTGGGAAAATCACATTTATTAATCAAATTGAGAAGGCCATCATACCCATCCTGGGCTGCCCGTTCCACCCATATTCCATCCTTGCCACATAGGTCCTCCACCGATTGGTCTAGAGTTCTCTCCTCCTCCACCTATTGGCTGGCCCCCAAATGGAGGGCTGGAACCATCCTTCATCCAGGGATCTCTAACATTGGGCTTGACAATGTAAAGGAAAATATTAAGTAAGAAAACAAAATAAAATCTAGAATGGTCTGTTTTTCTCTATATCTTGATTGACTTTGATTAGGTCTCTTGGATCTCTTGGAAGTCTCTTTGAACTTTTTTTCTTACTCTCATAGGGTGTCTGTCTGGACTTTGTTGAGGTCCGCCAAATGGGAGGAATCGACTGTCTCCCTGTTGCCATTGTCTCCATGGGTCAGCCTGGGGAATGAAATCACAATTTAATAAAGTACATGATCTGCCGTGCTGAATATTAATAAATCTAATGCATTGCACCCATATATTTTTCCGGATTATGTTCTATTCTCTCTTGACTATTTACTCACACGTGTAGCCACAGCTGAGAAAAGTAAAACGACAACACAGAGGTACTCCATTGCTTCCTATGTGCCTGAAAGACAATTATTCATATTTAAACACTGAAAACACAAAGTTGTTTAACACTGATATTGCTAACACTGAAAACAAAGTTGTGTGACAGTGATGTTATTTAACAATGAAAACAAAGTTGTTCAACACTGATGTTGTTTCAAACTGTAAACACAAAGTTGTTTAATACAGGATCGGTGTCCCCCTCGTGGGACGGTTGAGCTAACGTAGGCTAATGTGATTAGCATGAGGTTGTAAGTAACAAGAATATTTCCAAGGACATAGACATATCTGATACGGGCAGAAAGCTTAAATTCTTGTTAATCTAACTGCACTGCCCAATTTACAGTAGCTATTACAGTGAAAGAATACCATGCTATTGTTTGAGGAGAGTGCACAGTTGCGAACTTGAAAATGTATAAATAAACCAATTAGGCATATTTGGGCAGCCTTGATACAACATTTTGAACAGAAATGCAATGGTTCATTGGATCAGTATAAACATTGCACATACACTGCTGCCATCTTTTACCAGATCTAATGTGTTATATTCTCCTACATTAATTTCACATTTGCACAAACTTCAAAGTGTTTCCTTTCAAATGGTGTCAAGAATATGCATGTCATTGCTTCAGGTCCTGAGCTACAGGCAGAGAGATTTGGGTATGTTATTTTAGGTGAAAATTGAAAAAAAAGGGTTCGATCCTTAAGAGGTTTTAACATTGAAAATACATTTTAACACTGCAATCACAAAGTTGTTTAACACTGAAAACACATTACTGAAAACAGTAGTTTTAACATTGAAAACACCAAGTAATTTTTGCCACCAGATTGCTTGAAAACAACCTGTCTATTCTAAACCCAGTGTTTCTCCGTAGCACTTACCTTCACCTTGCAAGTCTCTTTGTGCTCTAAGCTCCTACCTATGGACACTTATATTAGACATGAAGTGTTGAGCAATCTCTGTACTGCTTGAGAAAACACAGCCTATGACTAATGCTTTGATGTGTGCAATAGGGCTATTATCACGCAGGCTTTGCTAATGGGGTATTTAAATGACATTGAGTCGCGCAATGCCAGTTTGCCAACAGAAAGAGCCCTTTGATTGCAATGACAGTCTGACAGTAGCTCATATAAGTGTATTTAAATTGTATAATGTACACGGAACAAAAAATATAAATGCAACATGCAACATTTTCAAAGATTTTACTGAGTTACGGTTCATATAAGACAATCAGTCAATTGAAAGAAATTAATTAGGCCCTAATCTATGGGTTGCACATGGGAATACATATGTGCATCTGTTGGTCACAGATACAGTGCATTCGGAAAGTATTCAGACCCCTTGACTTTTTCCACATTTTGTTACGTTACAGCCTTGTTCTAAAATTGATTAAATTGTTTTTTCCCCTCATCAGTCTACACACAATACCCCGTGATTCTGGCAAATTCATTAAAAAAACGAATCTGAAAAATCACATTTACATAAGTATTCAGACCCTTTACTCAGTACTTTATTGAAGCACCTTAGGCAGCGATTACAGCCTCGAGTCTTCTTGGGTATGACGCTACAAGCTTGGCCCACGTGTATTTGGGGAGTTTCTCCCATTCTTCTCTGCAGATCCTCTCAAGCTCTGTCAGGTTGGATGGGGAGCATCGCTACACAGCTATTTTCAGGTCTCTCCAGAGATGTTTGATTGGGTTCAAGTCCAGGCTCTGGCTGGGCCACTTAAGGACATTCATAGACTTGTCCCGAAGCCAATCCTATGTTGTGTTGGCTGTGTGCTTAGGGTCGTTGTGCTGTTGGAAGGTGAACCATTGCCCCAGTCTGAGGTCCTGAGCGCTCTGGTGCAGGTTTTCATCAAGGATCTCTGTAATTTGCCCCGTTCATCTTTCCCTCGATCCTGACTAGTCTCCCAGTCCATGCCGCTGAAAAACATCCCCACAGCAAGATGCTGCCAAAACCATGCTTTACCGTAGGGATGGTTTTACCGTAGGGATGGTTTCCTCCAGAAGTGAGGCTTGGCATTCAAGCCAAAGAGTTCAATATTGGTTTCATCAGACTAGAGAATCTTGTTTCTCATGGTCTGAGAGTACTTTAGGTGCATATTGGCAAAGTACATACGGGCTGTCATATGCCTTTTACTGATAAGTGGCTTCCGTCTGGCCACTCTACCATAAAGGCCTGATTGGCGGAGTGCTGCAGAGATGGTTGTCCTTCTGGAAGGTTCTCCCATCTGTGCCTAGCCACATTCCTATCTCGGATCTCTACGGACAATTCCTTCGGCCTCATGGCTTGGTTTTTGCTCTGGCATGCACTGTCAACTGTGGGACATTACATAGACAGGTGTGTGCCTTTCCAAATAATGTCCAATCAATTACATTTACCACAGGTGGACTCCAATGAAGTTGTAGAAACATCCAAAGGATGATCAAAGGAAACATGATGCACCTGAGCTCAATTTCGAGTCTAATAGCAAAGAGTCAGAATACTTATGCAAATAAGGTTTTTCTGTTTTTTATTTTGAATACGTTTGCAAAAAAGTCTAAAATCCTGTTTTCACTTAGTCATTATGGGGTATTGTGTGTAGATTGATGAGGAAAGAATGTGTTTAATCCATTTTAGAATAAGGCTGTAATGTAACAAAATGTGTAAAAGGGAAGGGGTCTGAATACTTTCCGAATGCACTGTACCTTTAAAAAAAAGTAGGCCTATGGAATGTTGTCCCACTCCTCTTCAACGGTTGTGCAAAGTTGCTGGATATTGACTGTAACTGTAACAGGCTGTCGTACATGTCGATCCAGAGAATCCCAAACATGCTCAATGGGTTACATGTCTGGTGAGTATGCAGGCCATGGAAGAATTGGGACATTTTTCAGCTTCCAGGAATTATGTACAGTTCCTTGCTATCATGCTGCAACATGAGGTGATGGCGACATGAATGGCACGACAATGGGCCTCAAGATCTCATCACGGTATCGCTGTGCATTCAAATGCAATTATGTTTGTTGTCCATAGCTTATGTCTGACCATACCATAACCCCACCGGCACCATGGGACACTCGGTTCACAACGTTGACATCGGCAAACCGCTCGCCCATGCGTCTGCCATCTGCCAGGTACAGTTGAAACCGGGATTCATCCGTGAAGAGCACACCTCTCCACCTCTGCCAGTGACCATCGAAGGTGAGCATTGATTGGCTCACTGAGGTCTGTAGTAAGGTCAAGAACTGCAGTAAGGTCAAGACCCTGGTGAGGACAACAAGCATTCCGATGAGCTTCCCTAAGACGGTTTTTGACAGTTGGTGCTGAAATTCTTCGGTTGTGCAAACCCAGTTTCATCAGTTGCCCGGGTAGCTGGTTTCAGACGATCCCGCAGGTGAAGAAGCCGGATGTCCTGGGCTGGCGTAGTTACATGTGGTCTGCGGTTGTGAGGCCGGACGGGCGTACTGCCAAATTCTTTAAAACGAAGTTGGAGGTGGCTAAGGGTAGAGAAATGAACTTGAACATGAATATTCAGCAGCTCTGGTGGACATTCCTGCGGTCAGCATGCCAATTGCACGCTCCCTCAAAACTTGAGACATCCGTGACATTATGTTGTGTGACAAAACTGCATATTTTAGAGTGACCTTTTATTGTCACCAGCACAAGGTGCAGCTGCGTAATGATCATACTGTTTAATCAGATTGATGATATGCCACTCCTGTCACGTGGATGGATTATCTTGGTAAAAGAGAAATGCTCAGTAATAGGGATGTAAACAAATTTGTACAAAGAATTTGAGAGAAGTAAGCTTTTTGTGCGTCTGGAAAATGTATTGGATATTTTATTTCAGCTCATGAAAAATGGGACCAACACTTTACATGTTGTGTAAACACTTTACAGTGTTTAATAGTTTACTTCTCTACAAATACAGATGCCTTTGAAACGTGTGAACTCTTGAAGATGATCCTAAATGAATGTTTTTGCCTGGAGCAACATATACTTGAAAGAAAGAAAAACAGTTGGACATTTGTCGTGGCAAGGTGCGGATTGTGTTGCGTATGATACTTTTTAAGCTGGCGACTCAAGTACTTCCCATGACGATTAGGCAACATTTAAAGGTAAGGAGCTAAGAGGGTGTTTGTTTGCAAAACACTGGTACTGGATGTGTTTTCAAAATGATTAATATCCATTTCTATCACACATTCAACAATTATTTCAGTGATTAGCTGGATGTAGTTGATATTTTGTCTTTATAGTAACATTTATGACTAAGCTGTTGCAAATTCTAATAAATGTTCAGAAATTAATATACAGTATTATTATACATTTTATATATGCTTATGCATTGTATACTTAAAATACTTAGAAATGTTTTAAAATAATGATATACCATTTACTAATAATAAACAGTATTAGTATTAGGGGTTGTGACATCAGTGCTCTTAACTCTACTTAAAGAGAACCCATCGACTGGGTATAGCTCATTGTCTTTGCATCATTACACCTGATCAACTGCTGAAATTAACTGTGACTCAAAGGTAAGGAAATTGGTCGTAAAGCATTGCTTTTGAACGTTGGTCAATATACTTACGCTGCGGTGTTCACATGCTATTTCAGCATTCAGAACAAAAACAAAAAGGTCATCTAAGCTGCTTTTGTTTCTTTTTATGTTTTTAGAACTGACCACCAAGATGATGATGAAGACTGTAATATTTCTGGGCTGCCTCCTGGGCCTGTCATTGGCTCTTCCTGTGAGTTTAACAAAAAATAAACATACAATAGATATGGCTCAAGTTACATAGTATTCTACATTATATCATATTTTATATATATTTTCCATATAATTTTTTTATATATTCATATATATGCATATTTATATGTACAAAAGTATTATTTTTCAGACTGATGTGGATCACTTGAGAGTTGCACGTTCCAGCTCTGACTCCAACTCTAACTCAAACTCCAAGGAGGTACGTTCCATAGCTCCACAGATTATGAGCAGAAATTATTTAACATATTGTAGTGAAGATCAATGTGTATGTAACATATGTGAATATTCTGAGATATGATTCCACGTGTGGTGTGTAAATCAAAATCACATTGAATGATAAAAAAACAGCTGATGTTTTCTTTCCTATTTAGGCTGGTTCCATTCTGCCCTCCCTGCCACAGTTGAATTCAAATCAGCTCCTTCAACTGCTACTTACCCTGTTTGCTGCCTCTTCCCCAGCCCCTGCTCCTGCCCTATCCCCTGCACCAGCCCCTGCACCAGCCCAAACCCCTGCAACAGCCCCTGTGCCAGCCCCTGTACCAGCCCCTGCACCAGCCCCAACCCCTGCASCAGACTCAACCCCTGCACCAGCCCCAMCCCCTGCACCWGMCYYAKCCCCTGCACCAGCCCCTGCACCAGCCCCAACCCCTGCACCAGCCACTGCACGAGCCCCAACCCCTGCACCAGCCCCAGCACCTGCCTCAACCCCTGCCCCTACTGGACATTAACCAGGTGAGGTGATGTTACAGTAAGCCAGCCATTATTAATTTCATTTCTCAACATATTAGAGTCCCCCAAAGTGATAAATTAAATGTAATATCCTATATATTAATTAATTCACTTTTCAATCTAGCAGGTGTTTAATGGAACTCCCAGACAGTAACTGCTGTCCCTTCATATCCTGCATCACGCAGAATAAACATTCAGCACTCTGTGGAACCCCACACTTTACACTATGAAGTGTGATTCCTTTATGTATTTCTGTTCAATTAAAAAAAAAAGTTTCAAGCTACATTGAATGTCTCTCCAGTTCTCTGATGAATGCTCATGAAGTTTGTGGAAATTGGGGAAGAAAAAGTGTGGTACATTAGATTGTATGATAAGTAAATGGTCTAAATAATGGTGGTACTTGAGCTATATTGCATTATTTGAGAAATGAAAGCCGTACAATACAATTTGAAACAATATTTTATCAAATACATTATCTAACATTATTTAAATGTGTTCATTTTGCCTCCACAATACCCCAAACCATGTGAATGAATCATCCACAGTTTCAAAACTTCTCATCTTTGCAAAGGTTTCCTAATACTGATGAGACATTGTTCTTTGTGGGGACTGTGGATATATAGATTTGTAGGATTACCCACCAAATGCCTAATTTCATCACATTTACATCTCCAGGACACACCTTTGATCATGGGACTGAAAGCTCATTGGTGCACTGAGAGAGCTCATTGGTTGACTGGACTGAAATAGTCTTTAAAAAGCACAAACTAGCTGTTAAGTTACAATACAGCATCAGTGTCACAACTTTAGTTCTGACTTTTTAAGCATTTTACATCTTCACTTGAACAGGTAAGAGGTTCAAAGAATACTGTAGTGGAATTGAGGCATGCGTGTCTAGCTTTGAATTCACAATTAGTCTTTTTCATTTCAAGAATTCCATGGYGACCATGAAACTACTGTTCCTAGTGATGTGCCTGATTGGACTTTGTTCCTCCATTCCTGTAAGTATTATTGAAATACAACACAAACACTGCAATTTACACATCAATACACCAAGAGATTGCCGTTTCCACAGATTGTACTGCATTGGAATATGACAATATCTGAATTATTACAATATGATGGACTTAAGTTCACACTTTGAGTGTTGATTAATTTATACTGTAATATCCTTCATCCTGTGATTTTGTTTGTGTGTGCAGGTGTCTGAGAAACATGATCGAGAGGAGCGCTCAGCTAGCGATGAGGTGCAGTAACATTTAGTAATATCTATTAGGTATTCTGTCTATTAGAGTACTATAGTATGGTCTACTATTTGAATAAGATCACTAGTTTGTTTGAGTTCAGAACCCTCAATTTATCCATCTTCTCTCTCTCTCTCTCTCTTTCTCTCTCTCTCTCTCTCTCTCTCTCTCCTCTCTCTCTCTCTCTCTCTCTCTCTCTCTCTCTCTCTCTCTCCTCTCTCTTCTCTCTCTCTCTCTCGCTCTCTCTCGCTCTCTCTCTCTCTCCACAGATGTTCAGGGGTTATGGGCGTGGTGTTGGGGGGTTCTATCCCTATCAGCAGCCTCAGCAGCTCTCAGCAGCCTCAGTACCCGTCATACTTCCCTTACGCCCAGCCTCCCCAAAGTAACTCTGCCCTGTTGGCCCTCCTGCCCTTCCTGTTGGCCAGACTTGCTGCCACTCCAGTCGCAACTCCTGCTGCAGCTCCCGCCCCAGCCCCAGCAGCAGGTGGAAAATGAGATGGGCGTCGACAGAAGAGCCGGAAGGACTCCCATGTCTCCACCTTGTTTACATCACATATGTTGACATTAGCTGCTGTTCAGAGCTGTTATTCCATCATTAATAAATGAAATAAGTTAAGATCCGTCATTGTGTATGTCTTTGTCTGTTGTGTTCTGTTTGTTTAACAAAGTATTTGCGATGCTTTCAAAGCAAGAGTGAAACCTCTCTGACATAAGATGGAAGTCTCTACAAGTCCTAACACAATTGTGAACAAATATGAAATCCACAAAACTTCTGATTCATAGTCAATTCCAGGGTATATGGTGTTTCCAAAAAAGGGTCAAGACCCACTACCAGTTCCTCTTGGGTAGCACATGATGAAATATGTTGTTTGGTGGCTAAAACAAGACAATATTGAAAGACACTTTGCAAATGGGTTATAACATAATCATTTGCGAACCTCTACTCTATAACTTCAGTGTAAAGTCGATATTCTAGATATCTAGTAAGCTTTGTGCGAGATTTCTTTGAATGAGGACCCATTACACCTTTTGTTTGTCTGAATTTGCGGGTTTTACGGACCGGCTAAGTTCTGGGAGAGCGCGATGGTCCCTTTTGATTCTCTAGTTATCTATCCCGAGCACTGAGTAAGTATCAACACTTAATTGTCATGTTTTGTCTTTGATCATCATGTCTTGTCCCTGTGCTTCCTCTCGTGGTCTTTTAGGTTCTTTCCTCTTTCTCTCTCTCTCTCTCCTCCTCCTCTCTCCCTCTCCCGCTCTCTCTCTCTATCGTTCCGTTCCTGCCCAGCTGTTTCTCATTCTCCTAACGCCTCATTTACTCTTTCACACCTGTCCCTATTTGCCCTCTGATTAGAGTCCCTATTTCTCCTCTGTTTTCCGCTCTTGTCCTTGTCGGATTCTTGTTGATGTTTGCTGTCCTGTGTCCTTGTTCTGCCTGTCGTGTTTTTGCCTTTCTTACGTGCTGCGTGTGAGCAGGTGTCTATGTCAGCTACGGCCTGTGCCTTCCTGAAGCGACCTGCAGTCTGTGGTCGCGTCTCCAGTCGTTCCTCTCTACTGACGAGAGGATTTCAGTTTCCTGTTTTGGATTTACCTTTGATATATCCAGGAGAATCATTGTTTGTTTGATACTGGAATAAAGACTCTGTTTCTATTACGTCGCTTTTGGGTCCTCATTCACCAGCATAACATTAATAGTGGCCTAGTATACCATTGCCCTGCTTAATTGTTATTTTTCTATCATCCCTGATAGAAATTTGATCAATACATGACGTTCCAAAGTAAATTCCTCAAATATTGTGATTTGATATAAAAACTCACTCGACTGTCTTGCAAGGTTAGCAGAAAAATCTAACTTGCTTGCACGCTTCTGACAGTTGAATTGAACATTTGGACCACTTTGTGAGGGAGACCCTTATTTGCTGGTCTGTGATCCACTGACAAAACAAGGTCAGAGGTAATACGCCAAACTCACAGAGGGTTACACACAGAGAATGTTTTTGCCATAAATGTAGATGGGAAATAGACATTGTTTGGGAATTAACATCAGATGGAAAACAATGATACAGTAGGCCTATACTGACATTTTCAGTTAGCACATTTGATTAATAGCAGTGGCAAGAGGCTAATTTGTTTGCCTGTTTTGCAATGCCCAACGTTACATGGAACACCCAGACATCATACAACATCCTTCATTGCAACACATGTAGGATTCATTAGGGCTTTGTGATTGGCTGTCGAAACACTATATATTGTTTGTGTATTGATGAGTGTGCAATGACATACAAAGGCACTGAGAAGGCTTTTAACCCTGAGATACGTTAAGGTATGATTATACTAATAATTCTAACACTTTGTTCAGAGTGAAGTCATTCTTAGACACTCATTAACTGTAGTAGATTATACATATAATATAATCTGTAACTTGTTGGGAATAGATGGATTGATAAAGTGATGCCGTTTATGTTTATACTGTACTCTATTTAGATGAAGACTTTCAGCATGAAGATTGTTGTTCTACTTGGATTTGTGATGATTCTCTCTATTGCTTTGGTAAGCCATGCATATAGTATGTACATGAAATTCTGGTGCAAATGTCCTGATAGACCTTGAAAAATCTTAAAGTTAGTATATTACATCCATATGTATATTAATTCATTGTCATATTGTGCTTTTGAAGGCTGAGCGTGAGCATGGCCATCAGCATATCATTGAGAAGCGCTCTTCAAGTGAAGAGGTGAGTAGTAGAAATTGTACATCTTTTTTGAAGGAGTATTCCTTCTTTATTGGGGGATAGAGATGTTGAGAGAAAGACAGGAAAGGCAAAGTTTGTGCCAGAAGGGTGTGGGCCACATTCAAACCGAAGTCGACACATTATACAATGCCTTCCAAAAGTATTCACATCACTTTACTTTTTCCACATGTTCTTGTGTTACAAGGTGGGATTAAAATTGACTAAAAATGATATTTTATGTCAACGACCTACACAAAATACTCTCTAATGTCAAAGTGGAAAAAACATTCAAACATTTGTAAAGAAGACAAACATTTGTCTCTAAGATCTTTGAACACCTGGATGGTACAACATTTGCACATGATCTCTGCTAGACAGCTATTTTCAAGTCTTGCCATAGATTTTCAAGCCGATTTATGTCAAAACTGTGACTAAGCCACTCTGGAACATTCAATGTAGTCCTGGTAAGCAACTCCAGTGTATATTTGGATTTGTGTTTTAGATTATTGTCCTGCTGAAAGGTGAATTTGTCTCCCAGTGTCTGAACCAGGTTTTCCTCTAGGATTCTGCCTGTGCTTAGCTCAATTCCATTTCTTTTTATCCTAAAAAACTCCCGAATCCTTGCCATTGACAAGCATACCCATAACATGATGCAGCCAACACCATGCTTGAAAATATGAAGAGTGGTAAGCAGTGATGTGTTGTGCTGGATTTGCCCCTAACATAACGCTTTCTATTCAGGGAATAAAGTTAATTTCTTTGCCACATTTTTTACACTTTATCTTTAGTGATTTCTTTCAAACAGGATGCATGTTTTGAAAAAAATTAATTCTGTACAGCCTTCCTTCTTTTCACTCTATCATTTAGATTAGTATTGTGGAGTAACTACAGTGTTGCTGATCCATCCTCAGTTTTCTCGTAACACAGCCATTAAACCATGTAACTGTTTTAATGTCAGCATTGGCCTCATGGTAACTGAGGGACTGAGGGACCTTACAGATAATTGTACGTGTGGGGTACAGAGATGAGGTAATCATTAAAAAAATGATGTTATACAGTACACTATTATTGCAAACATAGTGAGTCAATGCAACTCCTGACTTGCACATTTTTACTCCTGAACTTATTTAGGCTTGCCATAACAAAGGGGTTAAATACTTAAGTGTTTCTATAAACATAATTCCACTTATGGGACATTATGGGTATTACGGATATTGTGTGTAGGCCAGTGACATAAAATCTCAATTTAATAAAATAATCAAAAATCAAAATCAATGTGTAGAAATACAAACAAAATACAAACAAAACAAAATGTAGAAATATTCAAGGGGAGTGTTTACTTTCTGAAGTCACTAAATGCGCTAAATGCAGCTGCCTTAACTACCAGACCACCCCAGGACACATAATTAAATTATTTTTCCTTCAAGCAAATTGACATAGAAACCAATTACATGTAGTATCAGCATCTACATGGCCCTTGCTCTATACAGTTATTCAATAAAAATGATTTACTTCTAAAATAAACTATGTACAGTTATTGTGTACGGTGTACACAAGTGAGACTCCAGTGACTACATTAGTTTCTTCTAGCGTGGCCGTGGCCCTGGCCGTGGCTTTCCAAACTTTCTCCAGCAGTACAACTACCTTCTGCTTCTGCAAAGACTAGGGTCTTGTCCCAGCCCCTGCAGCACCGGCCCCTGGAGCACCGGCCCCTGCAGCACCGGCCCCTGCAGCCCCGGCCCCTGCAGCCCCGGCCCCTGCAGCACCGGCTCCAGCTCCAGCTCCAGCCCCAGCTCCAGCTCCAGCTCCAGCTCCAGCCCCAGCCCCAGCTCCAGCTCCAGCTGGTCGCTGAGAAAGGACATGAATCAGAAACTTAAACTCAACAAGAGCAAGCTATGGTTGATGAAATGACCAGAACATTAACTGTTACTAAGTACTGTAATAGCTGTTTTCCATATTTTGCTTGAGTTTCCCTTTAATGTACTTGCTGTATGTCTGTCTGCAATGCAATAAAGAGGATTTGAAATGGCATATGTTCCCCCCTTTCTTTTGCCTGAGAAATATGATTTTGAATTCACACAGTTTGTGCATTTGTTAGTCACAGTTGGATGTGTGAAAATATGTTGTAACCTTTTTCAAATAAGAATGTTCCTAATTGACTTACCTTTATGAATCAAGGTTACATTAATACAATGAACTATTCATACAAATATATGCATCACTGGACATCTAGCTAAAGAGAGGAGAAAAAAGAGAGGGGTAGTGTGCATGAGAGAGAAAGGGGGTGGGGCTTGAGAGAAAATGATTAACACATTACTTAAATCTGAGGATTAGCATCTTGTTTTGCTGGTTGAGATTTCTTGATATATTTAGTGAGGCTATATTGGTTGTGAACAATATTTGAGTTATGTTTTAAACATTTAAACATGTTTTAAATTGTATTCACATTATGAGTAAAGTAGGTTAAAGGAAGTCAGGTAGCCAAATTCAATGGTCAAACATTTA
The DNA here is from genome assembly GCF_002910315.2 of Salvelinus sp. IW2-2015. Taxonomy (NCBI): domain Eukaryota; kingdom Metazoa; phylum Chordata; class Actinopteri; order Salmoniformes; family Salmonidae; genus Salvelinus; species Salvelinus sp. IW2-2015. The sequence goes on along the minus strand of NW_019942575.1, from coordinate 28,845 downwards.
AATATTCAGATGGTTAAAATCATTGAAAGCCTTGACATAATATAGTATAATTTTTTACATACATTTAATCATTCAACCTATTCCCACTCCACTGCTTATTTCACCAGGCTGCTTACGATGAGCAAGTAAATAAGTCACTGGGTTACAGTTACTGTACCTGGATGCAGTACAGGACATATTCATAGAAGGACAAGGCAAGTGCAGAATGAGTGGCAATGCTAGGTATGGACTTATTCTTGCAGGACGTGCTTGGCTATACTGAGAGTAAGATTGTTGTACTTTTTGGAGACTTACTCTGAAAGTTATCATCACATCAACAAAGAAAAAAAAGAGTCGTTATGGAAATAATATCAATTTCATGCCATGAGTGACACCATGTGGTTAAAGGCAATACCTCACCTGAGATGACACCATGTGTTAAAGGAATACCTCACTGATTGTGTGTGTGTGTGTGTGTGTGTGTGTGTGTGTGTGTGTGTGTGTTGTGTGTGTGTGTGTGTGTGTGTGTGTGGTGTGTGTGTGTGTGTGTGTGTGTGTGTGTGTGTGTGTGTTGTGTGTGGTGTGTGGTGTGTGTGTGTGTGTGTGTGTGTGTGTGTGTGGTGTGTGTCTGTGAGGCGTGAATGTGAATACTTTTTGACAGAGAATGACCCTGTCTCATTGATTCATTATTTATTAATTCAGAGCCTATTAAAATGGAATAGCATATCATGCCGAATAAATAATATTCAGTGATATTGGGGAACAATTTGTATGACAATCCAGACACTGTACWCTCTCAGACACTCTCAGTCTCTGCAAAATTAACAAAAAGCTGATATTGATAAATKAGTCTGATAAGTAGATAATTGTTTTCATTGCTAATCTACATATTTATTTAGAGGTTGCTATGAGGCAAACCACATCTGAAATTAGTCTCGTTAGTCTCTTCACCAGGCCAGAATCTTTGTGCTATAATAGACATACAGTGTTGTGCAATCTCTTTACAGTTTGAGAAAACACAACCTCTGTGTGATGTGTGCAAGAGGGCAATTATCCCTCAGGCTTTAACCCTCTTGAGTTGATGTCCGCGCCCCCACTGAAATAGAATTAGCATAATACAAAAATCCCCATAAAAATCTGTCAGTTTAACCTAGTGATATCTGTTTTGGAATCATCTCAATCCACCACATCCTCCRATGTTGCACTTCTGCATCTGCAACGAAAGGTGGCAGACCATGAGACATCCCGAAAAATTGGCTTCTCACAAAATCGTCTGTAGCTTCCTAACGGATTGGCCTACATGACTTTGACATGGAAAGACGAGACTCTAACGAACATGATGGTGTTCTCTGTTTTGCTCTATGACCCCCACAAGCGTCTTGGGACTCGTCTGAAGTCGGTACAGCCAATTTGCCAACTTCTGACTTTAGCATCCAAGCAGTTWGGGCTTGGATGCTTTATTTTTTTCTTTATTTTTACTATTTTCTACTTTGTAGAATAATAGGGAAGACATCACATCTATGAAATAAACTTATGGAATCATGTAGTAACCAAAAAAGTGTTAAACAAAAYATTCTTCTTCAAAGTTTTGACAGGAGAACGCATCCGAATGAGTGAAAYAGCGCCACTCTGTACTGTTCTACTGTTCTGTCTGTAGGCCATCTATCTGATGYTGTCTGGTCTTAGTGCCATCATCAGTTTGTGGTAGTGCGCTACTCACCAGASAGCTTGTTTGCTTGTTTKCTTGTTTGTTTGATTCGTTTTTGGATTTATTGACCGATGGCCTGTAAGGTCCGGAAGGATATATCCATATTTTGTTWTGTTGTGTTTTGACATCTCATTTTGTTTGGGTATTCGGCCCGGCTGRGAAGCTTCGATTGCTGGASAACACTGAATCCAGCAAATACAGTGGCAAGRAAAAGTATGTGAACCCTTTAGAATTATCAGGATTTCTGCATAAAGTGGTCATAMAATKTTATTTGATCTTYGTCTAAGTCACAACAATAGACACACACAGTCTGCTTAAACTAATAACATTCTATCACACAGCTAGTAGTGGTGGGTTGAGGTCAGGACTCTGACTGGGCCACTCCAGAAGGCGTATTATCTACTGTTGAAGCCATTCTGTTGTTGATTTACTTCTGTGTTTTAGGTCGTTGTCCTGTTGCTTCACCCAACTTCTGTTGAGCTTCAATTGGCGGACAGATAACCTTACATACTCCTGGAAAATGTCTTGATAAACTTGGGAATTCATTGTTCCGTCGAAGATAGCAAACTATCCAGGCCCCGAGGCAGCAAAGCAGCCCCAAACAATGATGCTCCCTCCACCATACTTTACAGTTGGGATGAGGTTTTGATGTTGGTGTKCTGTGCCTTATCTTCTCCACACATAGTGTTGTGTGTTCCTTCCAAACAACTCAACTTTAGTTTAATATGAAATAGCACATATGGAATCATGTAGTAACCAAAAAAGTGTTAAAMAAATCAAAATGTATTTCATTTTGAGATTCGTCAATGTATAAAGTAGCCACCCTTTGCCTTGATGACAGMTAGAAATTCTCTTAACCAGCTTCACCTGGAAGGCTTTCCCAAAAGTCTTGAAGGAGTTCCCACATATGCATAGCACTTGTTGGCTGCTTTTCCTTCACTCTGCGGTCCAACTCATCCCAAACCATCTCAATTTGGCTGAGGTCGGGTGATTGTGGAGGCCAGGTCATCTGATGCAGCACTCCATCACTCTCCTTCTTGGTCAAATAGCCCTTACACAGCCTGGAGGTGTGTTGGGTCATTATCCTGTTGAAAAACAAATGATAGATAGTCCCACTAAGCGCAAACCAGATGGGATGGTGTATCGCTGCAGAATGCTGTGGTAGCACTGCTGGTTAAGTGTTTCTTGAATTCTAAATAAATCACAGACAGTGTCACCAGCAAAGCACCCCACACCATCACACCTCCTTCTCCATGCTTTACGGTGGGAACCACACATGCAGGGATCATTCGTTCACCTACTCTGCATCTCACAAAGACACGTCGGTTGGAGCCAAAAATCTCACATTTGGACTCATCAGACCAAAGGACAGATTTCCACCGATATAATGTCCATTGCTCGTGTTTCTTGGCCCAAGCAAGTCTCTTCTTCTTTATTGGTGTCCTTTAGTAGGGTTTTCTTTGCAGCAATTCGACCATAAATGTCTCATCTGAAGATGATGTTGAGATGTGTCTGTTACTTGAACTCTGTGAAGTATTTATTTGGGTTGCAATTTCTGAGTCTGGTAACTCTAATGAACTTATCCTCTGCAGCAGAGGTAACTCTGGGTCTTCCTTTCCTCTGGCGGTCCTCATGAGAGCCAGTTTCATCATAGCGCTTGATGGTTGTTGCGACTGCATTTGAAGAAATCTTCAAAGTTTTTGAAGTTTTTCGGCAGTCCACTAATGATGGACTGCTGATTCGCTTTGCTTACTTGAGCTGTTCTTGCCATAATAGGGACTTGGTCTTTTACCAAATAGGGCTATCTTCTGTATACCATGCCTACCTTGTCACAACACAACTGATTGCCACAAACGCATTAATTAATTTAACTTTTAAAAAGGCCCTCCTGTTAATTGAAATAGATTCCAGGTGACTACCTTATGAAGCTGGTTGAGAGAATGCCAAGAGTGTGCAAAGCCTTTGTCAAATCAAATTTATTTATAAAGCCCTTTTTACATCAGCTGATGTCACAAAGGGCTGTACAGAAACCCAGCCTAAAACCCCAAACAGCAARCAATGCAGGTGTAGAAGTACGGTGGCTAGGAAAAACTCCCTAGAAAGGCCAGACCCTAGGAAGAAACCTAGAGAGGAACCAGTCTATGCGTGGTGGCCAGTCCTCTTCTGGCTGTACCGGGTGGAGATTATAACAGAACATGGCCAAGATGTTCAAATGTTCATAGATGACCAGCAGGGTCAGATAATAATAATAAAGTCAAAGGGTGGCTGCTTGTTTATTTGTTTTATTTATTTATAGGGGACAATGCACATTAATCAACATCAATATTACAATAACGCAACATCTATGTAAATATACCGGTGTTAGCCAAAAGCTWATTTGCACCTGTAGTCCCAGGGCAGCTGAGGACAATTACACAACCACAATACACATAATCACTAAAACAATACAAAATACAACTACATTACATCCAATAATATATAAAAAAGTGCAAATCAAACCCAGAACAACAGCAAAGGACCTTGTGAAGATGCTGGAGGAAACAGGTACAAAAGTATCTATTTCCACAGTAAAACGAGTCCTATATCGACATAACCTGAAAGGAAGACCGCTCAGCAAGGAAGAAGCCACTGCTCCAAAACCKCAATAAAAAAGCCAGACTACAGTTTGCAACTGCACATGGGGACAAAAATGGCACTTTTTGGAGAAATGTCCYCTGGTCTGATGAAACAAAAATAGAACTGTTTGGCCATAATAATAACATCTTTGTTTGGAGGAAAAAGGGGGAGGCTTGCAAGCCAAAGAACACCATCCCAACCGTGAAGCACGGGGGTGGCAGCATCATGTGGTGGGGATGCTTTGCTGCAGGAGGGACTGGTGCACTTTTCAAAATAGATGGCATCATGAGGAAGTAAAATTATGTGGCATTATTGAAGCAACATCTCAAGACATCAGTCAGGAAGTTAAAGCTTGGTCGCAAATTGGTCTTCCAAATGGACAATGACMCCAAGCATACTTCCAAAGTTGTGGCAAAATGGCTTAAGGACAACAAAGTTAACGTATTGGAGTGGCCATCACAAAGCCCTGACGTCAATCCTATAGACAATTTGTGGGCAGAACTGAAAAAGCGTGTGCGAGCAAGGAGGCCTACAAACCTGACTCAGTTACACCAGCTCTGTGTCACGACTTCCGCCGAAGTCGGTCCCTCTCCTTGTTCGGGCGGCGTTCGGCGGTCGATGTCACCGACCTTCTAGCCATCGCCGATCCACTTTTCATTTTCCATTTGTTTTGTCTTTGTTTTACACACCTGGTTCCAATCCCCCAATTACTTGTTCATTATTTTACCCTCTGTTCCCCCATGTGTGTTTGTGAGTGATTGGTGGTATGTAATACGGTCCGTTATTGTGGGCTCGTTTATTTTGCGTTGTATTTGTGATATTTTGAGTAAAGTACGTTTYTTACTCACATCTGCTGTCCTGTGCCTGACTCCTCTACACCAGCTACACACAGGATTTATTACACTCTGTCAGGAGGAATGGGCCAAAATTCACCCAACTTATTGTGGGAAGGTTGTGGAAGGCTACYCGAAACGTTTGACCCAAGTTAAACATTTTAAAGGCAATGCTACCAAATACTAATTGAGTGTATGTAAACTTCCGACTTTAACTGTATATAATTCTAACGACAACAACAACACTATCATCAACTGTTGTCTTACGTATGAGGAACCACAGATAACTTACTTGTGTACAGATTTGGATAGATTTTAGCCATGTTTTCAATTCAAATTTAAAAGTACAATAATCAGTGCAGCTTCTCAAGTTCATGGGCATTGCATTCCAGTATGCTGTAGCTCTAACAGAGAAGGCCGATTGGCCAATTTTACTCTGTTGAAAAGTGACAACGCAATCCCCTCTAGTTTCTGCCCCTGATATTCTGGAGGTGCTTTCCTTGAGCATGATATGCCGGCGTAGAGGTGGAGGGGCAAGACCATGCAGGATCTTAAAGACAAGGCTTGCTAAAGCTATCCAGACTTAATCAACTATGTTTGTCAATTATATGACAATGGTGGTAACTGTTTGGTTTGTTTGTAGAGTGATTCAATTGGTTTCAGAATAGTAGCTCCTGCTTGTGACCAGTATGTGAGATAATATCTCAGATGTGAGAAGATCATTGCATGCATATATAGTTTGGCGGCCTCCAGAGGAAGGAAAGGTCTTATAAACCTGAAGTTGGATAATCCAAATTTAACCGTGTTAACCACCTTCTTCACATGTTTCTTAAATGTCAAGTTGGAGTCCAAAATGACACCAAGATACCTGAAGTTAGACACTACTTTATGATTCTCCCCAACAAGAACAGCTCGTTGGGAAGAATCAATGGATTTCTTAGAGAAGTACATAGGAAGAGTCTTGTCGATATTTAAATGCAGGCAAGAATTAGTCATCCATTTAGAAACATATACCATAGATTCAGTTAACTTGTTAGAAAACCAATTGTCTATTTTTTGACTGTACATACAGAACTGTATCATCTGCAGACATCTGCATGTTAACTTGTAGACAAGCAAGTGAGAGATCATTTATATAGATGGTAACAGAAGGGGGCCTAATATACCCTTGTGGGACCCCAATGGTATAGTAAAGAGAGTCCGGCTGAGTGTCCCCCAAACGAACCCTTTGACTTTGTCAGATAGGAATACATCACAACTAATGACTTCAGTGGACACATTAAGGGAGGTAAGTTTGAATAGGAGGACCTCATGATTCACAGTATCAAAGCACCTTTCAAGATCCAAAAGACTGTGCCGACTTCACCACCTATGTTCAGTTAGATTTAATACACTCCAGAAATAGCAATTGGCTTTTTTGGTAGAATGGTTAGTTCTGATCAAAATGCATTTGATGTATGGAGAATGGGGTGTTCAGTCAGATGATCAGACACCCATCTGTCAGCTACATTTGATAGCACTGGAAGAATGCTTATAGGTCAGTAATTTTCCACCAGTGTTGGGCACCAGATTATAAAACAGGTATCACTACAGCGACTTCCCAGCATTGGGAAAGAACCATATTTGATGGACAGATTAACTAGATGTAAAATAGGGGCAATCAGATAATTTTTTACGTCTCTTCAGAAGTACAATGTCTAGACCAAATACATATTTTGTTCTAGAGCTCCTGAAGAAGCTAATAATACTCTCCACTGCTGACACTGAGATTTCAGGAATTCTGAATATTGGTTTATTTTTTATCTATGGGAGTGAGAACTGTTGGTGCTTGGTTGAACATATTTGAGCCAGTTCCCTGACAGAGTCAACAAAACATTTGTTAAAGGTGGAGGATATGAAATTGGAGTCTTGAATTAGAATCCCATTAACCTTGCATTCAGGATGTTTTTTGGACTTTTCAGCTCCTCTCCCTGTTAGTTTGTTGAGATTTTCCYAAATCACTTTGCCATTTCCTTTTGCTCCATTGATCACTCCAAGAAAGAACTCTGTTTTTGCTTTTTTATATTCYTAACCACCTTATTTCTCAGTGATGCAAATATATGTCTGTCATCATTCTTACTAGACTTCAGTGATTTTTTCAAGGAAAAATCCTGTTCTCTCATTTGCCTCCAGAGGTCCTCGTTGAGCCATGGTAGAGAGGTTTTCCTTCTTGGCTTACGTTGACATTTCCTAGTAAATGAGGTATTCAACTTGTCAATAGCAATCCAGACTCTGGGTCTTCATTGCTTAACAGATCAGACCAGTCAATTTGACTTATAGCTGCATCGTAGTTTCTCTGCTCACTTTTCTGCATTTTGTTGTACTGTTGCACATTAATATGGTTCTTAAATCTCTTTTTAGTGAGCTTTCTAACCACCAACGTAACATTGTGGTCAGATATGCCAGTAGGTAAATTACTGGACTTAATTATTCGATCAGGTCTGTTAGAAAAACACCAGATCAATTTGAGTCTGGGATGGCTGTGTTACTCTGGTTGGATTTTGTATTATTTCAGTCAGGTTGAAATAATCTGTGATCCCTTTGAGTTTATTCCTGCAAGTTTTGTTTTCCCAGTTTATATTGAAATCACCCATAAAGATAATCTCTTTCTTATGATCACATTCTTTAAGCATGGCATTTAGATGGTCAGGAAATGAGATATCAGATGTTGGTGGTCGATATAATCCAATAATAGTGAGAGACATATGAGGGGAGAGGAAGACGTTCAGCCCCATACATTCAATGTCATTGGCATGTTTCCACATGATACAATTGCATTTAAAGTTATCTTTCATGTACACAAGCAATCCACCCCTCTGCCCTCTCCCCTGTCCCTCCTGAATATGGAATATCCAGGGACTTTAAAGGCAGAAATAGGAGAAGATTTCTTCAGCCATGTCTCAGAGAAACAAGAAAAATCTAGATTAGAGTCGTTCAATAAATGTTCTACCTGTTCACTCTTAGAAATAATGCTATGAATATTCAGATGACCTCCCAATATTCTTCTAGGCTTGGAATGAGGGTCCCAGAGCATTTTAGCCTGATTRACGTTTTGAAAAAGTTTCATGGTACAATGTTTTCGAATACCTGGGTTAAGGAAGCTGAGTTTCTGTCTCAAAGGCAGGTTTTGTTTGWATCAAGAGTCAGATTGCTCATTCTCTTGAAAAGCCATGTTAGCAACAGAAGTTATGTTCACATACACAGAATGTCCTTCTCTGAACCAGATAGTATAGGTTACTGAAATTTAGATTATTTCAATCCCTCATCAATGAYTTCAGTCTGGATGGCAGTTAAGGGGGACTTTTCTCCACTTCTCCCAGAATTCCATCCTTCATATCAGCCTTTTTTCTGCAGGTGACCTAACTCTGGACTCTGATGGGGAGCTTGGTACCCTGGGCCGCTTGGAGGTATGTTGATTCCGGATTGTTTGAATGAAGGCCAGCATTGATGTCTGTCTGCCTTCTTTTGTATTCCCCAGAGTTGCACCGCCTTCGGGGTCTCTTATTAACCTCAAGGTTTTCTATTGGGTTATGATTGCCGCTAGTCTCAGTAGCCACTTGCCCAGCTTCCTTTTTAGCATTTTTCCTATTCTTCTTCTTCTTTTTCTTGGAATGAGAAGTCACCGTTGCAGACTCTGGCTCACCAGGTACCAACTCCAATGTTTCATTCACTCCGTCTTTGTCCTTGGGAGGCAAGGAGTTATCCTCTTCAACCTCAGTCTCACGTTCAGTCATTTCAGCGTTCAGTGATACGTCCGCCTTACTCAGGGGGAAAGGATTGCTGTCCTGCACAGTGTGAAAAAAWTTCCTCTATGCACCTTATGTTGTCCAGTGTAGTAGGACTGTACTCTACCATCTCCTGACCCCCTCTAGTGTGGGATTGGGTCAGCCAGTCCTGTCTACGGGCAGGACCATGTCCATCATAAAATACTTTGATCCAGTGAGTGCCCATCTTTACAGACCGTGTTATAGGAATGAAGGGTGCTGCTTCAACATATACAAAACTATCTCCATTGGAGCAGTTTGTAAGTTGACCCTTGTATCTTATCATCACTCTTCTCACCACCTTACATCCAGCTTTAGCCAGAAACTCAGTCACAACACTATCATCTGCTGATTCAGGTATTTATTTTATTGTAACTTGAATGGAGYTCTGKTCAGMCATGCGCGTCTTCAAACTGAACGGATTATTCTCTTTGAACACAACATGCTTTCCTCTGACTGTTATTCCTCTGATCAGAAGCTTTGCCCTTTCTTCCTCACTGAAAAGATATATATGCCAGAGTGCACGTACTCTCTGTACTGACCTCAAGTGGTTTGGATGCATTTCCTGTATGAGACTGTGGTAGAGCTCCCAATCCTTAATCGGGTTGGCTATGGCCTCCTC
>NW_019942575.1:0-18124 GCF_002910315.2 Salvelinus sp. IW2-2015 | reverse complement strand
GGTCGATAAATCCAAAACGATCAACAAACAAAGCAAGCTCTCTGTGAGTAGCGCCTTACCACAAACTGTGCTGGCACTAGACAGGACAGCATCAGAATCATATGGCCTCCAGAGAGAACAGTAGAACGACAGATGCGCTGTATCACTCATTCGGTGCGGTTTCCTGTCAAAACTTGAGAGCATTTTTGTTTCACTTGTTTTTACTACTATGATTCCATATGTGTATCTTCATAGTTTTGATGTCTTCCCTATTCTACAAGTAGATAAATGTAAAAGATAATGAAAACCCTGAATTGAGTATGTTGTTCCAACTTTTGATTTGCGGGTTACATTGTTGATAGATTTGCTACTAAGTCATGTCAGGCCTCACATGAATGTCTGAATTTCACATACCAGTAAACAATTATGGAAGTACTGTTTAATGCTAAAAATATAAATGGTTTAATACATGTAAAATAAAAAATTCAAAAGCGGTTCCTATGTAGGATCGACACTTTAGAACCACACTTCTTTTGACTTTTGGGGAGGACTGCTTATTAGATCTGGAATTTGTCGTTGCAATGTGGATTGAGTTGCCATAATATACTCTTTTCAAGTGATGACTCAGTTATCTTGTATCTAGCCTAGTTAATTCTAACCAATCAGTACTTCCCATGTGATTTGGCAACGTTCTAAGTGGAGCGCAAATGGTTGTTTGTTTGCAAACATGGTCGCATGTGTTTAAAAAATTATATCATTATAGTTCACAATCCCCTGAAAAGTTCAGCTATTTTTATTAATGTATTATGTTTGATCATTTTGTCTTTATAGTAACATTTATGATGAAGCTGTTTCAAATTCTAATAAATGTTCAGAGATGCTTAAAAAGCTTTTATATATTATAATAAAGATTTTAAAGGATCATACATTGTATGCTTATAATACTGATATATGATGTAAATAACTAATAATAAACACTATTTATAAAAGGTTAATTAATACAAATTATTRTGAAGAGTTACCACAGTTTTYTGTATGCATACAGTACCAGTCAAAAGTTGGGACACACCTACTCATTCAAGGTTATTTTTAAATTTTTACTATTTTCTACATTGTAGAATAATAGTGAAGACATCAAAACTATGAAATAACACGTATGGAATCATGTAGTAATTAAAAAAGTGTTCAACAAATCAAAATATATTTTATATGTGAGATTCTTCAATGTAACCACATTTTGCCTTGATGACAGCTTTGCACACACTTGGCATTCTCTTTGAAGAATCTCAAATGAAAAAATACATTTTGATTTGTTAAACACTATTTTGGTTACTATATGATTCTACATGTGTTATTTCATAGTTTTGATGTCTTCACTATTATTCTACAGTGTAGAAAATATAAAAAATAAAGAACAACCCTTGAATGAGTAGGTGTGTCCAAACCTTTGACTGGTACTGTATATCATACATTTAATGTGTGACTCATCTGTACAGTTATAATGTTAATCCCTTAGTATTACCCACACCTATCCTTCAACAGAGAGATTAAAGATTTCAGAATATTAAACATCATGATTATTTTCACAATAATACCACATAGTATTAAGGGTTGTGACATCAGTGCTCTTAACTCTATTTAAAAGAACCCACCGACTGGGTATAGCTCATTGTCTTTGCATCGTCACAMCTGATCAACTGCTGAAATTGACTGACTCAAAGGTAAGGAAATTGGTYGTAAAGCAGGGCTTTTGAATAGTGATAAATGTACTTACGCTGTAGTGTTCACATTGTACTTCAACATTCAGAACAAAAAAAGGTCATCTAAGCTGCTTTTGTTTCTTTTTATGTTTTTAGAACTGACCACCAAGATGATGATGAAGACTGTAATCTTCCTGGGCTGCCTCCTGGGCCTGTCATTGGCTCTTCCTGTGAGTTTAACAAAAATTAACATACAATATATTTGCCCCAAATTATATAATATTCTTCTTTACATCATATTTGATGTATATATTTTTTTTACATATTTGAAAATTATAATTTTTCAGGCTGATGTGGATCACTTGAGAGTTGCACGTTCCAGCTCTGACTCCAACTCTAACTCAAACTCCAAGGAGGTACGTTCCATAGCTCCACAGATTATGAGCAGAAATTTATTTTAACATATTGTAGTGAAGATCAATGTGTATGAAACATATGTGACTATTCTGAGATATGATCCATTGTGGTGTGTAAATCAAAATACATTGAATGAGAAAAAAACAGCTGATGTTTTTCTTCCTATTTAGGCTGGTGGTTCCTTTCTGCCCTCCCTGCCAAAGTTGAATTCAAATCAGCTAATTCAACTTCTACTTAAACTGTTTGCTGCCTCTGCATCAGCCCCTGCCCCAGCTCCTGCTCCTGCCCCCAGCCCCTGCCCCAGCCCCTGCTCCTGCCCCAGCCCCTGCTCCTGCCCCAGCCCCTGCTCCTGCCCCAGCCCCTGCTCAGCCCTCCCCAGCCCCTGCACCAGCCCTTCCCCACCCCGCACCTGCCCCTGCTCCTGCCCAACCCCTGCCCAGCTGACGTTAAACAGGTGAAGTGATGTTACAGTAACCAGCCATCATTCATTTAATATCTAAATATTCAGATTCCCCCAGTGGCGCAAAATACTTAGGTAAAAATATTTTAAAAGCTACTTAAATAGTTTTAGGGGTATCTGTACGTTACTTTACTAATATATTTTCTGACAACTTTTACTTTTACTTCACAAAATTCCTACAGAAAATTCCCAAAACTTTCTCTCTTTACTTGTACTCAAGTATGACAATGGGGTACATTTTCCCAACACTGGTTCCCAGTGCAATTGAAATATGCTTTAAAATGTTTAATACTTTTTCTGTCTATCAGGTATTTCATGGAATCCCAGACCATTGTCTAATGAAATGTGATTCCTTTATGCATCTCTGTTTAATAAAAAGTACATTAATATTTAAAGCTCAATTGTATGTCTCTCCATCATCTGAATGAATGCTCTTAAGATTATTAAAATTGTGAGAAATCTATACAAAGTTGGTACATTACATTGCGTTTATTTAATTTAAAAAATAAATGTTGTACAATTATATTGCATGATAGGAAGATATCAAAATAAAGTCTGGTACTTGAGCTAATTGTATAAGTTGAGAATTAAAGTTAAACATTACAATTAAATGTTTCATTTAGCCTCCGCAATCCCCCAAAAACAGGTAGAGGAATCATCGACAGTTTCAAAACCTTCAATTTAGCTAAAGTTTCCTAATACTGATGAACATTGTTCTTTGTAGGCACTGTGGATATATACAGATTTGTAGGATTACCCACACAAATGCCTAATTTCATCACATTTTACATCTCCAGGACAAACCTTTGATCATGGGACTGAAAGCTCATTGGTTAACTGTGGAATGAAATGGTCTATGAAAAGCATATTTATGCATTTAAGTTACAATACGGCAATAGTGTTAACAGTTTAGTACCAACATTTCAAGCATTTTACATCTTCATTGAACAGGTAAGAGTTTCAAAGCATACTGTAGAGGAATTTAGGCATGAGTGTCAAGCATTGAATTCATTGTACGTCTTTTTCATTTCAAGAATTCCATACGACCATGAAACTACGAGTCCTAGTGATGTGCCTGATTGAATTTGTTCCTCCATTCCTTTAAGACTTCTTGAAATAAACACATCAAGCCTTCAATTTACACGTCAATACACCAAGAGATTGCACTTTCCACAGATTGCATTGCATTGGATTATGACAATATCTGAATTATTACATATGATGGACTAAAGTTCACACTTTGAGTGTTGATTACTTTATACCGAAACATCAATCATCCTGTGATTTTGTTTGTGTGTGCAGGTGTCTGAGAAACATGATCGAGAGGAGCGCTCAGCTAGCGATGAGGTGCAGTAATATTTAGTACTATATATTGGTTTCTATTAGCTATACTGTCTATTAGAGTACTATAGTATGGTGTACTATTTGAATATGATTACTAGTTTGTTTGAGTTCAGAACAATTTATCCATCTCTCTCTCTCTCTCTCTCTCCTCTCTCTCTCTCTCTCGCTCTCTCTCTCTCTCTCTCTCTCTCTCTCTCTCTCTCTCTTCTCTCTCTCTCTCTCTCTCTCTCTCTCTCTCTCTCTCTCTCTCTCTCTCTCTCTCTCTTCTCTCTCTCTCTCTCTCCACAGAAGTTCAGGGTTTTATGGGCGTGGTTTGGGGGTTTTACCCTATCAGCAGCCTCAGTACCCTCCTACTTCCCTTATGCGCAGCCTTCTCAAGGTAACTCTGGCTTGAATGGCCCTCCTGCCGCTCCTGCCCTTCCTATTGGCCAGCCTCGCCTCTGCTCCTGCCGCAACTCCTGCTGCAGCTCCAGCCCCAGCAGCGGGTGGAAAATGAGACGGGYGTCKATAGARGAAGGAGAAAAAACTTGTTTACATCAWATATGTTGACATTAGCTGCTGTTCAGAGCTGATTATTCCATCATTAATAAATGAAATAAGTTAAGATCCGTCATTGTGTATGTCTTTGTCTGTTGTGTTCTGTTTGTTTGACAAACTATTTGAGATCCTTTCAAAACAAGAGTGAAACCTCTCTGACATAAGGTGGAAGGCTCTACAAGTCCTAAAATAATTGTAAACAAGTATGAAATCAACAAAACTTCTGAATTCATAATCAGTTCCAGAGAATTTGTTGTTTCCAAAAAGGGGTCAAGACCCACTAGCAGTTCTTCCTGGGTTGCAGATAACCAAATACACTCTGTGGCCAAACGGACACCTGCTCATCGAACATCTCATTCCAATATCATGGGCTTAAATATGGATTGGTCCCCCCTTTGCCGCTATAATAGCCTCCAGCTTTCCTCTAGATTTTGGAACATTGCTGCGGGGACTGGCTTCCATTCAGTCACAAGATCATTATTGAGGTTGGACACTGACTTTGGGCGATTAGGCCTGGCTCGCAGTTGGCGTGAAAAACAGCAAAGACCATTATTCCTCAACCACCAGACTTTAAAGTTGGCACTATGCATTTTGGGCAGGTAGCGTTCTTGTGGCATCTGCCAAATCCATATTAATCCGTCGGACTGCCAGATGATGAAGGGTGATTCATCACTGTAGAGAACGCGTTTCCTCTTCTCCAGAGTCCAATAGCCGTGAGCTTTACACCACTCAAGCCGATGCTTGGCATTGCGMAAGGTGATCTTAGGCTTGTGTGCGGCTGTTTGGCCACGGAAACCCATTTCATTTAGCTCCTGACTAACAGTTATTSTGCTGACATTGCTCCCAGAGGCAGTTTGGAATTAGTTTGTGAGTGTTGCAACCGAGGAGAGATGATTTTTACAYGCTACGCGCTTCAGCACTCGGCCATCCCATTCTGTGAGCTTCCCTGGCCTACCACTTCGGGGCTGAGCCAGTGTTGCTCCTAGATGTTTCCACTTCACAAAAACAGCACTTACAGTTGACCGTGGCAGCTCTAGCAGGKCATACATTTGACTAACTGACTCGTTGAAAAGGTAGCACCTTACGTTGGTGCCACGTTGAAAGTCACTGAGCTCTTCAGTACGGGCCAATCTATTGCCAATGTTTCTCTTTGTAGATTGCATGGCTGTGTGCTCAATTGTATACACCTTTCTGCAACCTGTGTGGCTTAAATAGCCAAATTCACTTATTTGAATGGGTGTCCACATAGTRCATGTTTTTTATTGGTGGCTAAAAACTTGACCATTTTGAAAGACACTTTGAAAATGTGTTGCAACATTAAACGTTTGTGAACCTCAACTCTTTAACGTCAGTATGAAGTCAGTGTCAYGACTTCCACCGAAGTCGTTTCCTCTCCTTGTTCGGGCGGTGTTCGGCGGTCRGCGTCACCGGTCTTCTAGCCATCGTCGATCCAATTTTCATTTTCCATTTGTTTTGTCTTGTTTTCCTACACACCTGGTTTCCATTTCCTTCATTAATTGTTGTGTATTTAAACCTCTGTTCCCCCCATGTCTTTGTGTGGAATTGTTTGTTGTGAGTGCTTGTGCACATCTTTACTAGTGCGCGTCGGGTTTTTGTACCCATATTCTGTTGTATTTTTATGCCGTTGGGTTTTGGATTAAACTGTTCCGGCTACTACCTAGTTCTGCTCTCCTGCGTCTGACTTCCCTTCCACCAGTTACGCACCCCTTTACAGTCAGGCACTCTATATATATTTCCATAGCTCTGAGTCAGTATCAATACTTAATAGTATACAATTATCTTGCTTAATTGTTCTAAAAATGTATCAAACTTGTTTGCATACTTTCTGACAGTTGCATTAAACATTTCGACCACTTTGTGAGGGAGACACTTATTTGCTGGTCTGTAACCCACTGTCCCTACCCAGTCAGATGTAAAATGGAAACTCACGGAGGGTTACACACAGAGAATGTTATTGCCATAAATGTAGATGTGGAATAAATATTGTTCTGGAATTAACAGCAGATGGGAAACAATGATACAGTAGGCCTATACTGACATTTTCAGTTAGCACATTTGATTAATAGCAGTGGCAAGAGGCTAATTTGTTTGCCTGTTTTGCAATGCCCAACGTTACATGGAACACCCAGACATCATACAACATCCTTCATTGCAACACATGTAGGCTTCATTAGGGCTTTGTGATTGGCTGAGAAACACTATATATTGTCTGTGTATTGATGAGTGTGCTAGCGCTTACAGAGGCACYGAGAAGGCTTTTAACCCTGAGATACGTTAAGGTATGGTTATACTAATAATTATAACACTTTGTTCAGAGTGAAGTCATTCTTAGACACTCATTAACTGTGTAGTAGATTATACATATAATATAATCTGTAACTTGTTGGGTATAGATGGATTAATAAAGTGATGCCGTTTATGTTTATACTGTACTCTATTTAGATGAAGACTTTCAGCATGAAGATTGTTGTTCTACTTGGATTTGTGATGGTTCTCTCTATTGTTTTGGTAAGCCATGCATATAGTATGTACATGAAATGCTGGTGCAAATGTCATGTTAGACTTAGAAAATCTTAAAGTTAGTATATTACATCCATATGTATATTAATTCATTGTCTTTTTGTTTGCTTTTGAAGGCTGAGCGTGATGAGCATGGCCATCAGCATATCATTGAGAAGCGCTCTTCAAGTGAAGAGGTGAGTAGTAGAAATGATACATATTTTTTGAAGGAGTATTTTTGCTTTATTTGGGGACAAAGACGTTGAGAGAAAGACAGGAAAGGCAAAGTTTGTGCCAGAAGGGTGTGGGCCGCATTCAAACTGAAGCTGACATATTATACAATGCCTTCAAAAGACATTCAAACCCCTCCACTTTTTCTACATTTTGTAGAGTTACAAGGTGGGATTAAATCGATCTACAGAAAATACTCTGTATTGTCAAAGTGGAAGAAAAATGTCAACATTTGTAAAGAAAATATGAAAAATAGAACACGAATATATTACATATATACATATRGTATCAGCATCTACATGGCCCTTGCTCTTTACAGTTATTCAATAAAAATGATTTACTGCTAAAATAAACTATGTACAGTTATTGTGTATGGTGTACACATTTGAGACTCCAGTGACTACATTAGTTTTGATTATCCTTCTTTTTCCCTCCTTCTTCTAGCGTGGCCGTGGCCGTGGCCCTGGCCGTGGCTTTCCAAACTTTCTCCAGCAGTACAACTACCTTCTGCTTCTGCAAAGACTTGGTCTTGTCCCAGCCCCAGCTCCAGCACCGGCCCCAGCTCCAGCACCGGCTCCAGCCCCAGCCCCAGCTCCAGCTGGTCGCTGAGAAAGGACATGAATCAGAAACTTCAACTCAACAAGAGCAAGCTATGGTTGATGAAATGACCAGAACATTAACTGACACAAAGTACTGTAATAGCTGTTTTCCATATTTCGCTTGAGTTTCCCTTTAATGTACTTGCTGTATGTCTGTCTGCAATGCAATAAAGAGGATTTGAAATGGCATATGTCCCCTCCTGCACACTTTCTTTTGTCTGAGAAATTAGATTTTGAATTCAAACATATGTTCACAGTTTGTGCATTTGTTAGTCAGAGTTAGTCAAATCTGAGGATTAGCATCTTGTTTTGTCGGTTGACATTTCTTGATATATTTAGTGAGGCTATATGGGTTGTGAACAATATTTGTGTTATGTTTAAACAATTGAACATGTTTTAAATTGTATTCACATTATGAGTAAAGTAGGTTAAAGGAAGTCAAGTAGCCAAATTCAATGGTCAAACATTTAAATCTTTCCATGGTTTAAATCATTGAAAGCCTTGACATAATACAGTATCCAGGTACAGTAACTGATACAGTACAGTACATATTCTACCCAACACTGCGACCTGTATGCTCGTTGGCTGGCCCTCGCTTCATATTCGTCGTCAAACCCACTGGCTCCAAGTCATCTATAAGTCTCTGCTAGGTAAAGCCCCACCTTATCTCAGCTCACTGGTCACCATAGCAGCACCCACCCGTAGCACGCGCTCCAGCAGCAATATTTCACTGGTCACCCCCAAAGCCAATTCCTCCTTTGGCCGCCTTTCCTTCCAGTTCTCTGCTGCCAATGACTGGAACAAATTGCAAAAATCACTGAAGCTGGAGACTCATATCTCCCTCTCTAACTTTAAGCACCAGCTGTCAGAGTAGCTCACAGATCCCTGCACCTGTACATAGTCCATCTGTAAATAGCCCATCCAACTACCTCATCCCCATACTGTTATATATATTGTTTGCTCCTTTGAACCACCGTATTGCACATCTGCACATCTATCACTCCAGTGTTTATTGCTAAATTGTAATTATTTTACCACTGTGGCCTATTTATTGCCTTACCTCCCTCATCTTATCTAATTTGCACACACTATATATAGACTTTCTATTTGTGTTATTGTAACGATCTTCTTCATCTGAGGAACAGGAAAGATCGGACCAAAACGCAGCGTGGTAAGTGTCCATGTTAATTTAATATAACTGAACACGAAATACAAAATAACAAAGTGAAACAACAAAAATCGAAACAGTCCTGAACGGTGACACAACACAAAACAGGAAACAACTACCCACAAACACCAGGTGGGAAAAGGCTACCTAAGTATGGTTCTCAATCAGAGACAACGATAGACAGCTGCCTCTGATTGGGAACCATACCAGGCCAAACACATAGAAAAGAAAACATTTTAAAAAACATAGAATGCCCACCCCAACTCACGCCCTGACCAAACCAAAATAGAGACATAAAAAAGGAACTACGGTCAGGGCGTGACAGTTATTGACTGTATGTTTGTTTATTCCATGTGTAACTCTGTGTTATTGTTTGTGTTGCACTGCTTTGCTTTATCTTGGCCACGTCGCAGTTGTAAATGAGAACTTATTCTCAACTGGCCTACTTGGATAAATAAGGGTGAAATAAAAAAAATAAAAAAATTCTAATAAAATCATAAAATGACAAGGCAAGGTGCTTGGCTATACTGAGGGTGAGATTGTCCTACTTTCGGGAGATTTACTCTCAAAGTTACCATCATATCGACAAATAAAACACAGAGAATCATAACGACAGATTTAATGAAAAAGAAATGAATCAAGACACTACTGTAGTAATGAATAGTTTTGGAAGCTACTTCAAATTCAAGCCATTATTGACAC
This sequence comes from Salvelinus sp. IW2-2015, assembly GCF_002910315.2. Taxonomy (NCBI): domain Eukaryota; kingdom Metazoa; phylum Chordata; class Actinopteri; order Salmoniformes; family Salmonidae; genus Salvelinus; species Salvelinus sp. IW2-2015. The sequence continues at coordinate 8,467 of NW_019942575.1, read as the reverse complement.
CTTGTGGTTGAAGGTAATACCTCTCCTGAGTGTGTGTATTTGGCTTGTGTGTGGGTGTGTGTGTGTGTGTGTGTGTGTGTGTGTGTGTGTGTGTGTGTGGTGTGTGTGTGTGTGTGTGTGTGTGTGTGTGGGTTGTGTGTGTGTGTGTGTGCGTGTGCGTGTGCTGCGCGTGCGTGTGTGTGTGTGTGTGTGAAGACATTTTGACAGAGAATGACCATGTCTCATCTATTGATTATTATTCATTCAGAGTCCATTATAATAGATTAAGCATTTATTTATTTAGATCTTTCTTTACTTCTATCTTTGTAATGGCTTATTCTTTGTAATTGATTTTACTTTGGAATGTATTTTTCCGTTATGTGTCGGACCCCAGTAAGATGAGCTTGTCGCCATTGGCTAATGGGGATCCTAATAACAAGAAATGTAAAATAATAAAAGACGTTGGGGGAGGATGTAGTGCTAAGCTGAGATATGGAATTGTTTTAAGATGGTCATACTATTGATAATTTAGCTATTTGATTTTGAATTAGAGTACCACTTTAGGTATCTAAAAAATATGTAAATGACTGATTTTAGCCTTTAYTACTAAAGCCCATAGAAATGCATTGAATAACACATTCATAAATGCAAAAAGGACTTTCAAAAATCTATAATAATATTGAGAATTGTAATAGTATATAATAGTATTGAAATGTCTGTCCTAAATCTAGGAGGAAATATACTCAGGAAATATACCGTTTATAAATATATGTATATATATTTCATTTTTCAAAAACATATTTCACCCCTTTTTTGGGGGTTGGCATAAAACTAACTTCATGCTTCCAATCGTTTTTTGGAACCTGTAACGATTACCTTCAGACAAGTCCCGTGCCACTTGTCGGGGTCGTGTAGCAAAATCTGCCCTTTTCACAGTGGGGTCCCATAAGATTGTCGCCTAAACGGACGGTACCAAACAGAACTTCAGACGACTCTACTGACAATTGTGAGAGACGTAGAGAAAAACGGAGAACACCAAATGTTCGGACACTACAGACGTTTTTGTGAGAAGACTGATTTCCGGGATGTCTCATGGTCTGACATACACCGCTCTACCTCTGACACCTTTCACTGCAGATGTGGAAGTGCGACACTGTGTGATGTGTGCAAAAGGTCAATTATCACACAGGCTTTGCTAATGGGCGTACCCCAGAGAGTAGATGTCCACGCCCACATGGACATCGAATTAGCATAACAATTTATTTTCCATAATAGTCGGTCAGTTTAAGCTAGAGATATCAGCTAGAAAAACTCTCTGAAACCAACGGTCCTACAAACGTTCATACACCTCTATGGAAAGATGAGACTCCAACAAACACGATGGTGTTCTCCGTTTTGCTCTATGACCCCCACAAGCGTGTTGGGACTCGTCTGAAGTCAGTACAGCTGATCTGCCAACTTCTGTCTGTAGCGTCCGAACAGACTCCTTTGCGGTGAGACACTTACGAACACGTACATGTTAGTTGATTTGCAGTAGGACACTCACAGGCCTCACAATACTTATCTGAATGTCACCATCGTAAAAGTAGATTTTTTATGGGGAAGTACTGTATACGGTGCATTCGGGAAGTACTCAGACCCCTTGACTTATTCCACATTTTGTTACAATATAGCCTTATTCTAAAATTAATAACATCGTTTTTTCCCCTCATCAATCTACACACAATACCCCACAATGACAAAGCAGAAACAGGTTTTTAGAATTTTTTGCAAATGTATTGAAAAAAAAAAACTGAAAAATCACTTTTACTGAAGTATTTTCAGGTTCTCTCCAGAGATGTTCGTGTTGTCTTGGCTGTGTGCTTAGGGTCGTTGGCGTGTATGAAGGTGAACCTTCGCCCCAGTCTGAGGTCCAGAGCGCTCTGGAGCAGGTTTTCATCAAGGATCTCTCTGTACTTTGCTCCGTTCATCTTTCCCTCGATCCTGACTAGTCTCTCAATCCCTGCCACCATCCCTGCTGCCACCACCATGCTTCACCGAAGGGATGGTGCCAGGTTTCCTCTAGATGTGTCGCTTGGCATTCAAGCCAAATAGTTTAATCTTGGTTTCATCAGACTAGAGAATCTTGTTGCTCATGGTCTGAGAGTCCTTTAGGTGCCTTTTGGCAAACTCCTAGCGGGCTGTCATGTGCCTTTTACTGAGGAGTGGCTTCCATCTGGCCACTCTACCATAAAGGCCTAATTGGTGGAGTGCTGCAGAGATGGTTGTCCTTCTGGAAGGTTTTCCCATCTCCACAAAAAAACTCTGGAGCTCTGTCAATCTGACCATCAGGTTCTTGGTCACCTCCCTGACCAAGGCCATTCTCCCCCGATTGCTCAGTTTGGCCGGGCGGACAGCTCTTGGAAGAGTCTTGGTGGTTCCAAACTTCTTTCATTTAAGAATGATGGAGTCCACTGTGTTCTTGGGGACCCTGTGCTCTAAAGACAATTCCTTTGACCTCAAGGCTTGGTTCTTGCTCTGACATTCACTATCAACTGTGGGACCTTATATAGACAGCTGTGTGCCTTTCCAAATCATGTCCAATCAATTGAATTTACAACAGGTGGACTCCAATCAAGTTTTTGAAACATCTAAAGGATGATCAATGGAAACAGGATGCACCTTAGATCAATTTTGAGTCTCATGGAAAGGGTCTGAATACTTATGTAAATAAGGTATTTTTGTTTTTAAATTATTTTTTTCTAAAACCCTTTTTTCACTTGGTCATTATGGGGTGTTGTGTGTAAAGTGATGAGGAAAATGTATTATTTAATACATTTTAGAATAAGGCTGTAACGTAACAAAATGTGGAAAAAGTCAAGGGGTCTGAATACTTTCCAAATGCACTGAAAAAGTGTCAAGAAAAAGTATTTGGAAAAAAAAAAAAAGTTTGGAATTGCCTGGATTTCTGCATAAATTGGTCATCAAATTTAATCTGATCTTCATCTAAGTCACAACAATAGAGAAACATAGTTTGCTTAAACTAATAACACACAAATTACAGAATTTGTCTTGTCTATATTGAATACATAATTTAAACATTCACTGTGTAGGTTGGAAAAAATATGTGAACCCGTAGGCTAATGACTTCTCCAAAAGCTAATTGGAGTCAGGAGTCAGCTAACCTGGAGTCCAATCAATGAGACGAGATTGGAGATGTTGGATAGAGCTGCCCTGCCCTATAAAAAATACTCACAAAATTTGAGTTTGCTATTCACAAGAAGCATTGCCTGATGTTAACCATGCCTCGAACAAAAGAGATCTCAGAAGACCTAAGATTAAGAATTGTTGATTTGCAAAAAGCTGGAAAGAGTTACAAAAGTATCTCTAAAAGCCTTGATGTTCATCAGTCCACGATAAGACAAATTGTCTATAAATGGAGGAAGTTCAGAACTGTTGCTACTCTCCCTAGGAGTGGCCGTCCTGCAAAGATGACTGCAAGAGCACAGAGCAGAATGCTCAATGAGGTTAAGAAGAATCCTAGTGTGTAACGAACGTCTACTTCGTCCTCCTCCTCAGACGAGGAGAGGCGAGAAGGATCAGATGACCAATATGCAGCGTGGTAATTTGACATAACGATGTTTATTAAAGAATAAAGACGAACACGAAAAACACTTGAGAATTTACAAAATAATAAACGGAGTCAACAGACCTGAACAAACGAACTTACATAACACGAAGAACGCACAAACAGGAAAATAGACTACACAAAAACCGAACGAACAAACGAAACAGTCCCGTGTGGTGCAAACAGACACAGACACGGAAGACAACCACCCACAACAAACAATGTGAAACAACCTACCTTAATATGGTTCTCAATCAGAGGAAACGTAAACCACCTGCCTCTAATTGAGAACCATATCAGGTAACCCATTAACCAACATAGATACACATAACATAGAATGCCCACCCCAACTCACGCCCTGACCGACTAAACACATACAAAACAACAGAAAACAGGTCAGGAACGTGACATAGTGTGTCAGCTAAAGACTTACAGAAATCTCTGGAACATGCTAACATCTCTGTTGACGAGTCTACGGTACGTAAAACAATTAACAAGAATGGTGTTCATGGGAGGACACCACGGAAGAAGCCACTGTTGTCCAAAAAACATTGCTGCACGTCTGGTGTTTGCAAAAATGCACCTTGCTGTTCCACAGTGCTCCTGGAAAAATATTCTGTGGACAGATGAATCTACAGTTGAGTTGTTTGGAAGGAACACACAACACAATGTGTGGAGAAAAAAAGGCACAGCACACCAACATCAAAACCTCATCCCAACTGTAAAGTATGGTGGAGGGAGCATCATGGTTTGGGGCTGCTTTGCTGCCTCAGGGCCTGAACAGCTTGCTATTACCGACGGAAAAATCAATTTCCAACTTTATCAAGACATTTTGCAGGAGAATGTCAGGCTATCTGTCTGCCAAATGAAGCTCAACAGAAGTTGAGTGATGCAACAGGACAACGACCCAAAACACAGAAGTAAATCGACAACAGAATGACTTCAACAGAAGAAAATACGCATTCTGGACTGGCCCAGTCAGAGTCCTGACCTCAACCCGATTGAGATGCTGTGGCATTGACCTCAAGAGAGCAGTTCACACAAGACATCCCAAGAATATTGCTGAACTGAAACAGTTTTGTACAGAGGAATGGTCCAAAATTCCTCCTGACCGTTGTGCAGGTCTGATCCGCAACTACAGACAACGTTTGGTTGAGGTTTTTGCTGCCAAATGAGGGCCAACCAGTTATTAAATCCAAGGGTTCACATACTTTTCCCACCCTGCACTGTGAATGTTTACACGATGTGTTCAATAAAGACATGAAAACATATCATTGTTTGTGTGTTATTAGTTTAACAGACTGTGTTTGTCTATTGTTGTGACCTAGATGAAGATCAGATCACATTTTATGACCAATTCATGCAGATGTCCAGGGATTTCCAAAGGGTTCACATACTTTTTCTTGCCACTGTATATGGATATGGTTTAGTGCCAGAAATAAGAGTTTAAATACATGTAAAAAAAAAACAAATGTTTTCTGATCCTTCTTATTTCTCTCAGTTATAGGATAGACTCTTCAGAACAAACTTCCTGTCACGCCCTGACCTTAGTTATCTATGTTTTCTTTATTATTTTGGTTAGGTCAGGGTGTGACTAGGGTGGGTATGCTAGTATTGGCCTGTCTAGGGTTTTTGTATATCTAGGGGTTTTGTAGGTCTAGGTATATATATGTCTATGGTGGCCTGATATGGTTCCCAGCTGTTTATCGTTGTCTCTGATTGGGGACCATATTTAGGTAGCCATTTCCCCTTGGGTATTTGTGGGTTCTTGTCTGTGTGTAGTTGCCTGTTAGCACTCATTTGTATAGTGTCACGAATCGTTTTGTTAGTTTTGTTCAGTGTTCATTCTTATAATAAAGAAGAATGAACGCATACCACACTGCGCCTTGGTCTCCTCCTTTTGACGGCCGTGACACTTCCTTTAGATTTTTATGGGGGGACTATCTGTTGTTCCATGTAGTAAATTTGTTATTCATTGAGTTTTTATGGGCTAATAGCAAGACCATACACCATTTTTCATCAAATAATAAAAAAAAAAGTGTTTTTTTGATACTTCAAGGGGCCTTAAAATTCAATATCAAATAGCAAAATTATCCTTCCTAAAACATTCCCAAATTCATAGGTAGCACCTYCGTCACTCGGTCATGCCACTGTTATAAACGTTCTCAAGCCGCCCTCTATCGGCAGCGCCATAGTGGTGCCCTAAAGTCCTGATAAACCCAGTCATTCTGGACAGAGGCTAACTAATGTTAAGTCAAAATTTCAATTAGGTGCCTGCAAGTTTTATGACATTGCTAAAGTAGTCGAATATTTCTTAGGAAACAACTTTGCCAGCATTATCATGTAGTCAAATTTACTTTAGACAGATGGCAAAGTTGTCATTAGCTAGTAAAGTTCAACAAAAGTAGCTAGTAATGCTAACATTAGCTAGCTAAAATCCGGTGGCCTACCCTCAATCTTAGCTAGCTAGCTAACATTATACCGCATTTAAAGTCAAACCGGTGACATTTAAATAATGGGGGAAAAAATGTTCTACTAAATATTTGCCTCCTTTTGAATGACATTGTAATTTCAATACCACTGTAATGCACTTTTGATGAAATCTTCATCAGCGCTCATAGTCGATACATTTAGTAGAATGCTCAGTCGGGCATCAGTCCAAAACAAATGTTCMAAAAACAATATTGTGACGAAACATGCCACCCATGAATAGCTTAGAAGAGCCCTCYCGCCCCACACCCCTCTCCCAGCTTAGACAGGGCGTAGACTGTAATGGGTTAATTGACCTTGAGTTCCGCAATGCCAATTTGTCAACAGAAAGAGCCCTGCAATGGCAGTTTGACAGTAGCTCAGATGAGTGTAGTAAAATATACATTTTACATTTTATAATGAATATTAGTTTACTTCTCTAAAATAACTGATGTCTTTAAAAATGTCTGAACTTATAAAAAGGATCTGAAATAAACATTTTTGCTTGAGGCAACATATACATTCAATAAGTTAAATAAGTTGGACATTTGTCTTGGCAAGGTGGGAATTGAGTTGCATATTATACCTTTTAATCTGGTGAGTCAGTTTAACTTGTAATCATAAGCCTACCTAATTCTATAATCAAGTACTTCCCATGACGATTTGGCAACGTTCAAAGGTGGGGAGTGAAGTGGGTGTTTGTTTGCAAAACATTGGTACTGCATGTGTTTTCAGATCAAGGAAAATCCCTTTCTATCACACATTCAAACATTATTTCAGCGATTAGCTGGATGCAGTTGATATTTTGTCTTTATTGTAAAACATTGGTACTGCATGTGTTTTCAGAATAAGGTGGACTCACAAAACACAAATGCTTAGTTTATAAAGATGTCTGAGTGTTGGAGTGTGCCCAAGGCTATTCGTAAAAATGCTTTACAAGAAAATGGTGCCGTCTGGTTTGGAATTTGAAATGATTTATACTTTTCCTTTTGATACTTAAGTATATTTTAGCAATTACAATTATTTTAATACTTAATTATATTTAAAGCCAAATACTTTTAGACTTTTACTCAAGCAGTTTTTTACTGAGTGACATTCACTTAAAATTGAGCCATTTTCTATTAAAGTATCTTTACTTTTACTCAAGTATGACAATGTGGCACTTTTCCCAACACTGGATTCCCCAAACATAATAAGTACAATGTATATCCTATAAATTCATTAATTCACTTTTCTGTCTATCAGGTATTTCATGGAACTCCCAGACATTGACTATGAAGTGTGATTCCTTTATGCATTTCTGTTTAATAAACACATTTATATTTCAAGCTCAATTGTATGTCTATCCAGTCATCTGATGAATGCTCATTAAGTTTATGTAAATTGTGAGAAATCTATACAAAGTGTGGTACATTACATTGTGTGATTTGAGAAATTTAAAAAAAATGTTGTACATTATATTGCATGATAGGAGAAATCAAAATAAAGTCTGGTACTTGAGATATGCTGTATAAGTTGAGAAATTGAAATTGTACATTACAATTAAATGTGTTCATTTAGCCTCCGCAATGCCCAAAAAACAAGGGTATAAATCATCAACAGTTTCAAAACCTCTCAACTTAGTAAAAGTTTCCTAATACTGATGAGACATTGTTCTTTGTGGGCACTGTGGATATATACAGATCTGTAGAATTACCCACCAAATGTCTAATTTCATCACATTTTACATCTCCAGGACACAACGTTGATCATGGGACTGAAAGCTTATTGGTTGACAGTGGAATGAAATGGTCTATAAAAAGCATATTCTTGCTGTTCAGTTACAATACAGCATTAGTCTCAAGTTTAATACTTTTTAAGCATTTTACATCTTCACTTGAACAGGTAAGAGTTTCAAAGCATACTGTAGAGGAATTTAGGCATGAGTGTCAAGCATTGAATTCATTGTACGTCTTTTTCATTTCAAGAATTCCATACTGACCATGAAACTACGAGTCCTAGTGATGTGCCTGATTGGAATTTGTTCCTCCATTCCTTTAAGACTTCTTGAAATACAACATCAAGCCTTCAATTTACACGTCAATACACCAAGAGATTGCACTTTYCACAGATTGCATTGCATTGGATTATGACAATATCTGAATTATYACAATATGATGGACTAAAGTTCACACTTTGAGTGTTGATTACTTTATACCGAAACATCAATCATCCTGTGATTTTGTTTGTGTGTGCAGGTGTCTGAGAAACATGATCGAGAGGAGCGCTCAGCTAGCGATGAGGTGCAGTAATATTTAGTACTATATATTGGTTTCTATTAGCTATACTGTCTATTAGAGTACTATAGTATGGTGTACTATTTGAATATGATTACTAGTTTGTTTGAGTTCAGAACAATTTATCCATCTCTCT
>NW_019942574.1:334840-348429 GCF_002910315.2 Salvelinus sp. IW2-2015 | reverse complement strand
TTGAAATTGTTGGATGTTGTGTTCAGTGTATACTGCAATATCTTGAATAGGCTGAGCCCAGGCTTATATCTCCAGGATGTTTAAAGCCCTTGCCCTTGCATTTTTTTCATAGTTGCAGGCCTTTATCAGCTTGGCATTTAGCTATAAGGGCACATTTGAAATCCAGCAGAGTTGTGCTGAAAACATGTTGCCAGGATGATGTTTTATTTTTCTGTGTTGTTATTCACAAAGTAAAAGGCTTTCTAAGCTTTTTTGTCTCCATTAACAAGAGCACCAGGAACATCCAGGGGAAAAACTGTAATCCCTGAGCATATTCAATGTTGTGCTGTGCTAATGGGACAACAGAGAGATGTTCAGTTTTTGACAAAAATTCATTCAGACATCTTAAAAGAACTGCCATGTATACTGTATACCAGTTGTTCCCAACCTTTTTCAGTTACTGTACCACCAACTGAATTTTGCTCTGCCCAGAGTACACCTGAAGTACCCCCTCATGTACATTTTATCAGTAAGCCTATGTTCTCATGAGTCTTCTCATGTACCCCCTGTGGATAGGCCAAGTACCCCCAGGGTCTTAGTATCCCTGGTTGGTAACCACTGCTGTATTTACCCTATAATAGAGCAGTAGATGTCTATTCCATGTCTTATGTGTTGACCTTCATGTTGTCCCACAGACGTTGTTCCTGTACATCACCAGTATCATGAAGCAAGGCTATGTGGAAGAGGAGAAGAACCAGAGGAACACCATGGCCAACACCAGTAGAGAGAGACCAGAGAAGAGGCTCAATGTCATCTAGGAGCAGCCTACTCTCCAGTCAACTTGTACAGTGCATTCGGAAAGTATTCAGACTCCTTGCCTTTTTCCACATTGTGTTACGTTACAGCCTTATTCTACAATGGATTAAATAAATAAAAACATCTCATCAATCTGCACACAATACCCCATAAGGACAAGGCAGAAACAGGTTTAGAACTTTGTGAAAATGTATTTAGTAAAACAGAAATACCTTTACATAAGTATTCAGACCCTTTGCTATGAGACTCGAAATTGAGCTCAGGTGCATCCTGTTTCCATTGATCATCCTTGAGAGGCTTCTACAAATTGAAGTCCACCTGTGGTAAATTCAATTGATTGGACATGATTTGGAAAGACACACACCTGTCTATATAAGTTCCCACCGTTAACAGTGCATGTCAGAGCAAAAACCAAGCCATGAGGTCGAAGGAATTGTCCGTAGAGCTCCGAGACAGGACTGTCCTTAGGTACAGATCTGGGGAAGGGTACTAAAAAAGCTTTAAAGGTCCCCAAGAACACAGTGGCCTCCATCACTCTTTAATGGAAGAAGTTTGGAACCACCAAAACTCTTTGTAGAGCTGACTGCCCGGCCAAACTGAGCAATCTGGGGAGAAGGGCCTTAGTCTGGGAGGTGACCAAGAAACCCGATGGTCACTCTGACAGAGCTCCAGAGTTCCTCTATGGAGATGGGAGAACCTTCCAGAAGGACAACCATCTCTGCAGCACTCCACCAATCAGGCCTTTCTGGTAGAGTGGCCAGACGGAAGCCACTCCTCAGTAAAAGGCACATGACAGTCTGCTGGAGTTTGACAAAAGGCACCTAAAGGACTCTCAGACAATGAGAAACAAGATTCTCTGTTCTGACGAAACCAAGATAGAACTCTTTGGCCTGAATGCCAAGCATCACGTCTGGAGGAACCCAGGCACCATCCCAACTGTGAAGCATGTTGGTGACAGCATCATGCTGTGGTTATGTTTTTCACCGGCAGGGACTGGAGGACTAGCCAGGATCGAGGGAAAGATGAACGGAGCAAAGTACAGAGAGATCCTTGATGAAAACCTGCTCCAGAGCGCTCAGGACCTCAGACTGGGGCGAAGGTTCACCTTCCAACAGGACAACAATCCTAAGCACACAGCCAAGACAACGCAGGAGTGGCTTTGGGACAAGTCTCTGAATGTCCTTGAGTGGCCCAGTCAGAGCCCAGACTTGAACCCAATCGAACATCTCTGGAGAGACTTGAAAATAGCTGTGCAGCAACGTTCCCCATCCAAGCTGACAGAGCTTGAGAGGATCTGCGTAGAAGAATGGGAGAAGCTCCCCTAATACAGCTGTGCCAAGGTTGTAGTGTCATAACCAAGAACAAGGGTGTAATTGCTGCCAACGGTGCTTCAACAAAGTACTGAGTAAAGGGTCTGAATACTTATGTGAATGTATTAGTTTTTTATTTTTAATAAATTTGCATAACATTCTATGGGCTATTGTGTGTAGATTGATGAGGGTGGAAAAAACTATTGAATCCATTTAAAAATAAAGCTGTAAAGTAACAAAATGTGGAAAAAGTCAAGAGGTCTGAATACTTTCCGAATGCACTGTTCATTAAGACTGAAGTAAAGCATAGACCAACACTACCAGGGTCATATTCATTAGGGCATCCAATAGAAAACGTTTTGAAATGTTCTGCCTAATGAATATTACCCAGATGTCTGATAGATGGTGCGTTCAAGACAACTGGGAATGAATAAAAACAAACTCAGACTGGGAAAATTTGTGACGTCAGTGATCTTCAGGTTGGAGAAGTCAGAGCTCTAGGATGATAATTCCGATTGGATGCGTTGGGTGTCTGAGAGATTATAGCCTATGCTCAATAGGCTCTAATTACTTAACCATGAATGTGCACTTTTCAAAATATATCTCCAGTCAACGTTGTTGCTAGCACGTGCACCCAAAATATAGCGTACCCTCTGGGTTAACTTGGTTTGAGTTTACGAAAACAGATTTAATACGACCACTAGTGTCATCCCAGATGAGGAATAAGACACTATTTCGGGGCACATGTAGCGTAATCTCACTCACTTTTGTACATCGCCTTGGTCCGTACAATTGACCTTATTTTAGCGCCCCAAAAGCGTAATACTTCCAGATCAACTGTAATGTCAATATCATTGTAAAGCACAATTTCTCCCCTTTCCAACAAAATTAATGACATGACCTCCACGCTGCCCGTTTCTGCATAATTCAAGAAGGCAATGAGCTCCTTCAGGTCTTTTTAAAAATTGCGGCTGGGGAAGGCGAAACTAATGCGTGATCGTGAGAAGGAGAGGAGATGTGTGGGAAAACAACTGCTTTTTTCCACTCGATCTGTCCAACTTATCACCTTATCGCCTCTAAAATGTAAATAAAACACTATAAAGAGATTATATAATGTGTCATTACATACCTATTTGAAGGTTTGTGTCAAATTTGAATCGGGTTTTTAGGGCGGTGCTAAAGTGATCTTCAGAAGTAAACAGCGACTTTGAGAGCCATGATCGCTTGCAGTGATGACGCAAAAAATGACTAGGTATCCCCCTTACCCCCGTCACTGTCCATTTCTTGTTTTTAAACGATGAGAGAAGTGCTACACCTGGTGGAGAGAGGCTTTAAGACAGAAATAGTTGCTTTATGCGTGCTGTACGTTACGGCATGACACATCACGATGTAACGGAGGGTCAGTTTTTTCAACTTTTCTCCAATACTATAGAGCCATTACCATGTCGATCAACGCTTGAATAGAAACGTAGTTCACACCCCAGATTTTGAAGTCGACACAGTCGCTACAGTCCCATTTAGTTTTCTTTGTAGCCTCGTTTGAATGTCGCGGTTGTGCACATTTGTACGGAATGGGGTGAGTTTACGTTAATGTTTGCCAAAGTACAAAGTAATTACACACGCACTCTACACACACGTACACATGGATTTTATATTGTAGATATGTGATAGTAGAGTAGTGGCCTGAGGGCACACACTTAATGTGTTGTGAAAAGTGTTATGAAATGTAAATGTCATGTAATATTTGTAATTGTATCGAACTGCCTTAATGTTGCTTCACCCTAGGAAGAGTATGGGATCCTTAATAAATACAAATTACTAGTTGTTACACAGGAGTTAGCTAGTTAAAATGAAGTGTATCTTGAGGAGTAATTACTTGTAATTAATGTTTACTTACACAGTACGTTACCCATTCTGACAACCTTGCCATAATTTTTTACGTTTCTGGAAGAGCCATCCAAGTCGGACAATAAACACACTAGTGCACGATAGAGTACATTGTTTTCTTTAGAACTATAGAGGAGGAAATGTAAAAGTAGTAAACAACTGAAGTAGTACTTAAAGATTCGTATCATTTCAGCCAGTAGTTTTGAAAGTGGAGCTCATGAGCCAAAAAGTGATTCCCGTTGTTTGTGTACTACGTCATCAAATTGTGCCTACGTCATCCATGTCGTATGATATGTTACGTCCTGCAAAAAAAATAAAAAAAATAATTGTGTTTGTGCAATTCGTACGATATGTCATAAATCCAATTTGTGCTATACTGTATGTTACACATTTGTTGTGCTTATGATCCTGTAGTGCATTTTTAAGTACCCGGTACTTTAGTTTACACCACTGCGGATAGCATCCAAACACCATGTTGCAGCCTGCATAAACATGATATGCGTTAGCCAACTGAGAACCGATCTCCTCATTGACACAACTCTGCTTACATCTCCAGGTAGTAAGTTAACGTTGGTAGTTTTGTTTACTAGTTTAGCTAGCTGACTAACGCTGTCGCTTCTGGCAAGTACTGAGCTAGCCTAGCTAGCTAGCTAGTTGGCTGATAATGTTAATTATACGTACCTTCGTAATCGGTTAAATAGGACGACATGTAGAATTTAAAGCCCTACTCCAATTTGCTTTTCGGTACACGGAATCTGATTCCCAGGACCAGGTCAAGCTTTTGTTTTAAATTCATGGAAGCTTATTAGCGCAATGGCAAAATCATTTTCCTGTGTATTTGACATGTGTATTTGGGTCAAATGCTTTAACTATGTATTAAATTTTTTTAGACATATGAATAAACTGTTATGGTTAAAATTGTGAGATTGGTTGAATAATGGTTTATAAATGCACTTAAAATGGTCATAAGACTTATTCTTCATGTAACCTTGCACTGATGAAGAACATTCTCAGTTTTGGATGTGATGTATTGGAATGAATGCATGTTAAGGAATTAAAGCTTAATGTCTGCCCATCTGCACAACACGCTTGAAATAACGATGACCTCAAACGTGTCTCTGTAAAAGAACGGGATCGAGAAGGACAGTGTGCAAAATACAGACATGATAGATTGGTGCGAAAGACAGGAAGTGTTGTAGACGACACAAAAATGGTCAAGACAGGAGAGAGAGAGAAAGTTTTCCATTCCGTTTGTTTAGGTTTTTTGGGGGGGAATACATTCATTCTGCTGGATGATTTAGCATAGGAAGTTAGCTATCTAGCTAGTATTTTCCAGCTACCTAGCCAAGTATTGGCTAGCTAGCTAACTGCAGAGCCATATATTGATCTTTACACCACTCCAGCCTGACGCTTGGCATTGCGCATGGTGATATTAGGCTTGTGTGCGGTTGCTCGGCCATGGAAACCCATTTCATGAAGCTCCCGACGAACAGTTCTTGTGCTGACTTTGCTTCCAGAGGCAGTTTGGAACTCAGTAATGAGTGTTGCAACCGAGGACACCCGATTTTTAAGCGCTATGAGCTTCAGCACTATGCTGTTCCGTTCTGTGAGCTTGTGTGGCCTACCACTTCTTGGCTGAGCTGTTGTTGCTCCTGGACGTTTCCACTTCACAATAACAGCGCTTACAGTTAACCTGGGCGGCTGTAGCAGGGCAGAAATTTGATGAACTGACTTGTTGGAAAGGTGAAATCCTATGACGGTGCCATGTTGAAAATCACTTAGCTCTTCAGTATGGTCTTTCTACTGCCAATGTTTGTCTATTTCATGGCTGTGTGCTCGATTGTATACACCTGTCAGTAACGGACCCTTACAAATCAGCCGGGCTAGATAATCTGGACCCTTTCTTTCTAAAACTATCTGCTGAAATTGTTGCCACCCCTATTACTAGCCTCTTCAACCTCTCTTTCGTGTCGTCCGAGATCCCCAAAGATTGGAAAGCAGCTGCGGTTATCCCCCTCTTCAAAGGGGGGGACACCCTTGACCCTAACTGCTACAGACCTATATCTATCCTACCCTGCCTTTCTAAGGTCTTCGAAAGCCAAGTCAACAAACAGATTACCGACCATTTCGAATCCCACCACACCTTCTCCGCTATGCAATCTGGTTTTCAGAGCTGGTCATGGGTGCACCTCAGCCACGCTCAAGGTCATAAACGACATCGTAACGCCATCGATAGGAAACAATACTGTGCAGCCGTATTCATTGACCTGGCCAAGGCTTTTGACTCTGTCAATCACCACATCCTCATTGGCAGACTCGACAGCCTTGGTTTCTCTAATGATTGCCTCGCCTGGTTCACCAACTACTTCTCTGATCGAGTTCAGTGTGTCAATCGGAGGTCGTCTGTTGTCCGGGCCTCTGGCAGTCTCTATGGGGGTGCCACAGGGTTCAATTCTTGGACCGACTCTCTTCTCTGTATACATCAATGATGTCGCTCTTGCTGCTGGTGATTCTCTGATCCACCTCTACGCAGACGACACTATTCTGTATACTTCTGGCCCTTTTTGACACTGTGTTAACAACTCTCCAGGCGAGCTTCAATGCCATACAACTCTCCTTCCGTGGCCTCCAACTGCTCTTAAATACAAGTAAACCAAATGCATGCTCTTCAACCGATCGCTGCTGCCCCTGCCCGCCTGTCCAACATCACTACTTTGGACGGTTCTGACTTAGAATATGTGGACAACTACAAATACCTAGGTGTCTGGTTGACTGTAAACTCTCCTTCCAGACTCACATCAAACATCTCCAATCCAAAGTCAAATCTAAATTGGCTTCCTATTCCGCAACAAAGCATCCTTTACTCATGCTGCCAAACATACCTTTGTAAAACTGACCATCCTACCAATCCTCGACTTCGGTGATGTCATTTACAAAATAGCCTCCAAAACCCTACTCAATAAATTGGATGCAGTCTATCACAGTGCCATCCGTTTTGTCACCAAAGCCCCATATACTACCCACACTGCGACCTGTACACTCTCGTTGGCTGGCCCTCGCTTCATACTCGTCGCCAAACCACTGGTTCCAGGTCATCTACAAGACCCTGCTAGGTAAAGTCCCCCTTATCTCTGCTCGCTGGTCACCATAGCAGCACCTATCTGTTGCACGCGCTCCAGCAGGTATATCTCTCTAGTCACCCCAAAACCAATTCTTCTTTGGACGCCTCTCCTTCCAGTTCTCTGCTGCCAATGACTGGAACGAACTACAAAATCTCTGAAATTGGAACACCTATCTCCCTCACTAGCTTTAGCACCAGCTGTCAGAGCAGCTCATAGATTACTGCACCTGTACAATACCCATCTACAATTTAGCCAAACAACTACCTCTTTACCTACTGTATTTATTTTATTAATTTATTTTGCTCCTTTGCCCCCATTATTTTCTGTCTCTACTTTGCACTTTCTTCCGCTGCAAACCAACCATTCCAGGGTTTTTTTTAGTTTTATTTTACTTGCTGTGTTGTATTCACTTCACCTCCATGGCCTTTTATATTTTTTATTTATTTATTTTATTTATTTATACATATATTTGTTTGCCTTCACCTCCCTTTTCTCACCTCACTTGCTCACATTGTATATAGACTTATTTTTTTTTCACTGTATTATTGACTATATGTTTGTTTTCTCCATGTGTAACTATGTGTTGTTGTATGTGTCGAACTGCTTTGCTTTATCTTGGCCAGGTCGCAATTGTAAATGAGAACGTGTTCTCAATTTGCCTACCTGGTAAATAAAGGTTAAATTAAAAAAAAATAAAAAAAACGGGTGTGGCTGAAATAGCCGAATCCACAATTATATATATATTTTTTAACTAGCCACGTCAGTAAAGAACAAATTCTTATTTACAATGACGGTCTACCAATGATGCTGGGCCAATTGTGCGCCACCCTATGGTCGCTAGCTAGCTGGGCTCACCTCTGAAGCTAGCCACCGTTTACGGTTCGCCTTCATAACAAAAGTCCCAATTGAAAGTGACACAAATGGAGCACACCCAGCATGTTAACGTTAGTTAGCTACGTGTGTCAAGACACACTATGAGCAACATGAGTTCATTTTCAATTTAGCTAAACACTAAGTAACTTATTAGCGTTAGCACAGATAGAACAATGGTCCAGATGTTTCACCGGTAGTATAAATGTAAAGCATCCGGTTGGAGTTTCCTCTCCTCACCATATGGCAGTGGGAGGAGGAGTGGCTGGCAGTGGAGAGGAGTGGCTGGCAGTGGGAGAGGAGTGGCTGGCAGTGGGAGAGGAGTGGCTGCAGTGGGAGAGGAGTGGCTGGCAGTGGGAGAGGAGTGGCTGGCAGTGGGAGAGGAGTGGCTGGCAGTGGGAGAGGAGTGGCTGGCAGTGGGAGGGAGTGGCTGGCAGTGGGAGAGGAGTGGCTGGCAGTGGGGAGAGGAGTGGCTGGCAGTGGGGAGGAGGAGTGGCTGGCAGTGGGAGAGTATGGAGAAGAGTGGCTGGCAGTGGGAGAGGAGTGGCTGGCAGTGGGAGAGTATGGAGAAGAGTGGCTGGCAGTGGAGAGGAGTGTGGCAGTGGGAGAGTATGGAGAAGAGTGGCTGGCAGTGGGAGAGGAGTGGCTGGCAGTGGGAGAGGAGTGGCTGGCAGTGGGAGAGTATGGAGAAGAGTGGCTGGCAGTGGGAAAGGAGTGGCTGGCAGGGGAGAGGAGTGGCTGGCATGTGGGAGAGTATGGAGAAGAGTGGCTGGCAGTGGGAAAGGAGTGGCTGGCAGTGGGAGAGTATGGAGAGAGTGGCTGCAGTGGGAAGGAGTGGCTGGCAGTGGGAGAGTTATGGAGAAAGAGTGGCTGGCAGTGGGAAGGAGTGGCTGGCAGTGGGAAGTAATGGAGAAGAGTGGCTGGCAGTGGGAAAGGAGTGGCTGGCAGTGGGAGAGGTATGGAGAAGAAGTGGCTGGCAGTGGAGAGTATGGAGAAGAGTGGCTGGAAGTGGGAGAGTATGGAGAAGAGTGGCTGGCAGTGGGAGAGGGTGCAGTGGGAGAGGAGTGGCTGGCAGTGGGAGAGTATGGGAAGAAGTGGCTGGCAGTGGAGAGGAGGGCTGGCGTGGGAGAGTATGGAGAAGAGTGGCTGGCAGTGGGAGAGGAGTGGCTGGCAGTGGGAGAGTATGGAGAAGAGTGGCTGGCGAGGGAGAGGAGTGGCTGGCAGTGGGAGAGGAGTGGCTGGCAGTGGGAGAGTATGGAGAAGAGTGCTGGCAGTGGGAAGAGGAGTGGCTGGCAGTGGGAGAGTATGGAGAAGAGTGGCTGGCAGTGGGAGAGGAGTGGCTGGCAGTGGGAGAGTATGGAGAAGAGTGGCTGCAGTGGGAGAGGAGTGGCTGGCAGTGGGAAGAGGAGTGGCTGGCAGTGGGAGAGTATGGAGAAAGATGGCTGGCAGTGGGAAAGGAGTGGCTGGCAGTGGGAGAGTTGGCTGGCAGTGGGAGAGTATGGAGAAGAGTGGCTGGCAGTGGGAAAGGAGTGGCTGGCAGTGGGAGAGTATGGAGAAGAGTGGCTGCAGTGGGAAAGGAGTGGCTGGCAGTGGGAGAGTATGAGAAAGTGCTGGCAGTGGGAAAGTGGCTGGCAGTGGGAGATATGAGAAGAGTGGCTGGCAGTGGGAAAGGAGTGGCTGGCAGTGGGAGAGTATGGAGAAGAGTGGCTGGCAGTGGGAGAGTATGGAGAAGAGTGGCTGGCAGTGGGAGAGTATGGGAAGAGTGGCTGGCAGTGGGAGAGTATGGAGAAGAGTGGGAGAGAGTGAGAGTGGGAGAGAAACACCTGAAACCCACCTCTTTAAGGAATACTTAGGATAGGATAAAGTAATCCTTCTAACCCCCCCCCCCCCCCCCCTTAAAAGAGTTAGATGCACTATTTGTAAAGTGGCTGTTCCACTGGATATCATAAGGTGAATGCACCAACTTGTAAGTCGCTCTGGATAAGAGCGTCTGCTAAATGACTTAAATGTAAATGTAATGTAAATGAGAGTATGGAAAAGAGTGGCTGGCAGTGGGAGAGTATGGAGAAGAGTGGCTGGCTGGCCACCAAGGCTTCGTGCCAGTGGAAACACCTTTATGCGCAAATATTGATATAATAACCATCATATCGAAGTAAAGTTGGAGTCGCGATGCGATGATATTCGGAGTCGCGACGCGATGACATGTTGTGTGGTCCTCTACGAGAAAGCATATGCAGTTTAGTAGGCTAAAGTTCAATAAATGAACTTCACAGGGTGGTGAAAGTGCAAAGGTGATGAACTTGATTCTCCTTTCCAATAAATATCCAGGGTCTTATTCTGGTGACATGATAATCGATGCTTGGCTGCCGTTTGACAAAATACAAATCATATCGCTCGCTTTTATCCATAATAATCTCATAATGTAGGTAGCCGACCCACTTTTCTGCAAGCTGTTGGCTAGAGCGCATGTGCCAAGATCAGAATTGGGCACATTTGCTATATAACAAAACAGTTTTTGTGACAAAACATCAGAGTTGAAACTAGTTCTGTAACAAGTTTACACAGAATGCACTTGCTTTTTTAAAATTTATGCCATCTGCTTTCATTGTCAGAAATCTTATCCAATTATTTCTGTACCATGGAAAACATTTGACAGGAAAAGGTGCAACGCTAGCTCATAAAAAAATACAGTTTTATTAGACATTTCAGCCTTCAATGGCCTTCTTCAGAATAATTCACGCTCTCTAACCGTTGTCCAAACCAGTTGTTAGACCTCTTTGCCTAAGCTGTTGATGTTTGTTGTTATCCCTAGTTTTGCTTAGTCTTGTTGTTTATTTTTCAATACACAACATATTCAACATGTATTATATAGTAGGGGTTGTATATCAATTACACCTACTGTAGTTGAAAAAACTAGTCCAGTTTTCCAATTGTTTACTGGTTTCACTTCTGTATTTCATCACTAGGTGGCGACATTGACCACAGCACATCACACCCTGAGTACAATCCTGTATGGTCTAACACTGTCTCATTCGCACCACCAGTTGAAGAGTTCTCTGAAATTGTCTTCTTTATGCCCTATATGAACTTGTCCATTCCCTTTTGATTATTCTGAAGAAGGCCGAAACGACAATCTTTTAAACTTGTCTAATAAAACGTTATAAAAATCTATGGTGAGTGAGCGTTGCTCCTTTTCCTGTCCACTGATGTCTACACATTTTTAGATTGCACCTTTACTCATGTTGGTTGAGCACCTTATACTTTTGTACCGTGGAAAACATCAGATGAGAAATGATGTGGAATGTGTTGAAGTGTCAGATAGAGGCTGACGTGTGAGGTTGGGGCGGGATGCGTTTGCCACATGTTTCAACGCACTTCAATGTGAAAGTGAACCCGATGATAAGTTGTGCGAGTTCATTGAAAGTTTTTAGACCACATGAAATCACATTCGATAACACTTGACAATGATTCTGGCTAAGAATGCAACATTGTTTTCTCTGAGAAAATGCAATTCTGTTAACTGTCCCAGTTGGAGGGATGATCAGGATTAAGGCCTACATTCAGTCAGATCAAGCATTAATCGGTGTTATGATAATGATTGTTTGTACGGTGGTGGCTAGATGGAGTACAGCTCCATTTGGTTGTCGCATTGGGGATAACAGTTGTTAGTTCTCCTAACCTGCTGCGTTAGTTATCCTAACTAGCTTTTAGCTAGTTGAAAAGCGATGCAAATGTGCAAATTGTTTTGCTAGACGTCTGGCAAAACAAAACCCATATGCATCTGGTGGACATCCGGCATTTAGCTTTGTTCACAATACCCATAATCACTCCATTAAGATGTGCAAGATGTCATGCATTTTTATGGAGACTTCCACTGAAAACGCAACGCCCACTTGCGGTTGAAGGCTCCTTTGCGAGACGGACACATTTTTCTTTTACCTGTGATGTCTACAGAGTGTCAGGTAACACAGTCTCCTTTACACGTGATGTCTACACTCTCATGACGCTAGCCCTTTCAGTGAATTGGTTAGCAGAGATGTGAACCACGTCATAAATTCCTTGCAGAGACTCTTGTCTCCCTGACCGTGCAGTATGGGAGAGAGAGGGTCACAGTAGAACAAAGGAACTCTCCCGCCAAATTCTACTACATCCCAGAATTTGAGAATTGAACAATATTCCTATTTTGGAGAATGTGTAAACGGTCGGTGGAGAAGCCAGCTACGACCCGGTCCATTTTGTTTCATGTTTGTGACATGAAAGACAATACAGCCACATTACCCTAACTGTTTATACAGGTTCCTCAGTTATGAGGCTTGCATCTAATTATTGTATAAAATGAATGAGTAAAGATTAAACTATTTGCAAAATTATGTAATATGATGTTAACCTTTAAAATTAGAAAATTGTCTTCCCTATAAAGTTTACGGCGCCAGGAGCCAGATCATTTTTCCCAATAATTGTTTACTGGTTTCACTTCTGTATTTCATCACTAGGTGGCGACATTGACCACAGCACATCACACCTGAGTACAATCCTGTATGGTCTAACACTGTCTCATTCGACCACCAGTTGAAGAGTTTCTGAAATTGTCTTCTTTATGCCCTATATGAACTTGTCCATTCCTTTTGATTATTCTGAAGAAGGCCGAAACGAAAATCTTTTAAACTTGTCTAATAAACATACGTTAAAATCTAATATGGTGAGTGAGCGTTGTCCTTTTCCTGTCCACTGAGTGTCTACACATTTTTAGATTGCACCTTTACTCATGTTGGTTGAGCACCTTATACTTTTGTACCGTGGAAACATCAGATGAGAAATGATGTGGAATGTGTTGAAGTGTCAGATAGAGGCTGACGTGTGAGGTTGGGGGGGATGCGTTTGCCACATGTTTCAACGCACTTCAATGTGAAAGTGAACCCGATGATAGTTGTGCGAGTTCATTGAAAGTTTTTAGACACATGAAATCACATTCGATAACACTTGACAATGATTCTGGCTAAGAATGCAACATTGTTTCTCCTGAGAAAATGCAATTCTGTTAACTGTCCCAGTTGGAGGGATGATCAGGATTAAGGCCTACATTCAGTCAGATCAAGCATTAATGTGTTTATGATAATGATTGTTTTGTACGGTGGTGCTAGATGGAGTACAGCTCCATTTGGTTGTCGCATTGGGGATAACAGTTGTTAGTTCTCCTAACCTGCTGCGTTAGTTATCCTAACTAGCTTTTAGCTAGTTGAAAAGCGATGCAAATGTGCAAATTGTTTGCTAGACGTCTGGCAAAACAAAACCCATATGCATCTGGTGGACATCCGGCATTTAGCTTTGTTCACAATACCCATAATCACTCCATTAAGATGTGCAAGATGTCATGCATTTTTATGGAGACTTCCACTGAAAACGCAACGCCACTTGCGGTTGAAGCTCCTTTGCGAGACGGACACATTTTTCTTTTACCTGTGATGTCTACAGAGTGTCAGGTAACACAGTTCTCCTTTACACGTGATGTCTACACTCTCATGACGCTAGCCTTTCAGTGAATTGGTTAGCAGAGATGTGAACCACGTCATAAATTCCTTGCAGAGACTCTTGTCTCCCTGACCAG
>NW_019942574.1:322836-331153 GCF_002910315.2 Salvelinus sp. IW2-2015 | reverse complement strand
AACTTACGCAGTAGCCACGCCCAAGTGAATAGACATTGGTTGGAAATGATGACCAACCACTTTTCTACATTTTCTTAAAAGCCTCGTGACGAAAAGTCACCTCAGTTCCAATAACAGGAGGACATGTCTCGCTGAAAAGGGCTAATTTCAACTATACAGACCAGGAAACGAGAGAACTTGCTCCACACGTGAAATGGTTTGAACTCTGAACTATTAATCACTCAAGAAGTGAGTCCTAGATTTCAGTTAATAGTCTCCTTTACAAGTGATGTCTACACAGAATCAGATAAGTCTCCTTTACACGTGATGTCTACACAGAATCAGGTAACACATTTTCTCCTTTACACGTGATATCTACACAGATCAGGTAACAGTCTCCTTTACACGTGATGTCTACACAGAATCAGGTAACAGTCTCCTTTACACGTGATGTCTACACAGAATCAGGTACCACATTTTCTCCTTTACACGTGTATCTACACAGAATCAAGTAACAGTCTCCTTTACACGTGATGTCTACACAGAGTCAGGTTCTGCTGCTCCCCCTGTCGGAAGGTGAGGCCTCTTCTCTCTGCATCTGTCTGGGTTCAGCTGCACCCAACTGCCTGAGGTTGAATCCAATAGATTAGGGCCTAATGAATTTATTTTAATTGACTGATTTCCTCATATGAACTGTAACTATGCAGTATGGGAGAGAGAGGGTCACAGTAGAACAAAGGAACTCTCCCGCCAAATTCTACTACATCCCAGAATTTGAGAATTGAACAATATTCCTATTTTGGAGAATGTGTAAACGGTCGGTGGAGAAGCCAGCTACGACCCGGTCCATTTTGTTTCATGTTTGTGACATGAAAGACAATACAGCCACATTACCCTAACTGTTTATACAGGTTCCTCAGTTATGAGGCTTGCATCTAATTATTGTATAAAATGAATGAGTAAAGATTAAACTATTTGCAAAATTATGTAATATGATGTTAACCTTTAAAATTAGAAAATTGTCTTCCCTATAAAGTTTAACTACGTCAGTAGCCACGCCCAAGTGAATAGACATTGGTTGGAAATGATGAACCAACCACTTTTCTACATTTCTTTAAAAGCCTCCGTGACGAAAAGTCACCTCAGTTCCAAATAACAGGAGGACATGTCCTCGCTGAAAAGGGCTAATTTCAACTATACAGACCAGGAAACGAGAGAACTTGCTCCACACGTGAAATGGTTTGAACTCTGAACTATTAATCACTCAAGAAGTGAGTCCTAGATTTCAGTTAATAGTCTCCTTTACAAGTGATGTCTACACAGAATCAGATAAGTCTCCTTTACACGTGATGTCTACACAGAATCAGGTAACACATTTTCTCCTTTACACGTGATATCTACACAGAATCAGGTAACAGTCTCCTTTACACGTGATGTCTACACAGAATCAGGTAACAGTCTCCTTTACACGTGATGTCTACACAGAATCAGGTAACACATTTTCTCCTTTACACGTGATATCTACACAGAATCAAGTAACAGTCTCCTTTACACGTGATGTCTACACAGAGTCAGGTTCTGCTGCTCCCCAGCTGTCGGAAGGTGAGGCCTCTTCTCTCTGCATCTGTCTGGGTTCAGCTGCACCCCAACTGCCTGAGGTTGAATCCATAGATTAGGGCCTAATGAATTTATTTTAATTGACTGATTTCCTCATATGAACTGTAACTCAGTAAAATGTTGCTTTTATATTTTTGTTCAGTATACTTAGCATGTAAGCTAACCTTCCCATTTTAGCTTCCCCTTCCCATAACGTTAACCCTTTAACCTAACTCCTAAATGTAACCATAACCTTAACCCTAACCCCTAGCCTAGCTAACGTTAGCCACCTAGCTAGAATTCGTAGCATATCATACGTTTTGCAAATTTGTAACATACGGTTGAAGTCGTAAGTTTACATACACTTAGGTTGGAGTCATTAAAACTCATTTTTCAACCACTCCACAAATTTCTTGATAACAAACTATAGTTTTGACAAGTCGGTTAGGACATCTATTGTGTGCATGACACATCATTTTTCCAACAATTGTTTACAGACAGATTTCACTTAAAATTCACTGTATCACAATTCCAGTGGGTCAGAAGTTTACATACACTTAGTTGACTGTGCCTTTAAACAGCTTGGAAAATTCCCGAAAATGATGTCATGGCTTTAGAAGCTTCTGATAGGCTAATTGACATMATTTGAGTCAATTGGAGGTGTACCTGTGGATGTATTTCAAGGCCTACCTTCAAACTCAGTGCCTCTTTGCTTGACATCATGGGAAAATTAAAAGAAATCAAGTAAGACCTCAGAAAATAAATTGTAGATCTCCACAAGTCTGTTGATCTGAGCCGTGCTGTTAGGAAAACTACAGTGTACAACTGTATGCATATGCACCTTCCTGTCTCCAGTCCCCTCCCCCACGCCTGCGGTCACATGCCGGCTTCAGTGACTCACACCTTGCCCAAACCGGCTGCGCGCGGCTATCGTGCATAAATTATTTTGCCCCCCACACCAAACGCGATCACGACATGCAGGTTAAAATATCAAAAAACAAACTCTGAACCAATGACATTAATTTGGGGACAGGTCGAAAAGCATTAAACATGTAAGGTATTTTAGCTAGTTAGCTTGCACTTGCATTGAGTTGTTTATTTTACCTGAAATGGACAAGGATTGTTTCAGTATGATATGTCGGATTAAGGAATAAAGACAGACACCAATGTCAAGTTCAATAGCCTTGTTAAGCATTGTACAAATCCCTACCCGTGGAGTCTGGGAACAGTCCAAGCTAGTCGATTACCTATCAACTAGACTCCGTAACATCATCCTTTTCAATAGAAAGTGCAAACATAAACGGCATAACATTGAGTCTTAACAGTCAAGTCATAACAATTGAAAAGCATGGACATTTTCTTTTTACTTCAGTGTCATCTTCCCTTTTATTTTAATTTTTTATTTTTTAAATTAACAGACACAAGTTAAGTCTCTTGCTTACAGAGTAAGCCTGTCGGTGGCTTGCACAGCCGACCCACCCGTGAGTAAGTATTGGCTCTGACAGGTGTAGGATTAGGGCCACGGGCTGGAGAGTTTGGTGGGGTAGAAGCCTCACCTTCAGTTGGCTCATGTCTCAATTCTGCACCCTCTGCACCCTCAATTCTGCACCCCTAGGCCTGGACTGTGAATCCAGCTCATCTAGGTGAGTTGTATGGCATGTTCTGGTTTGTCTGCTCTGCTACACGCAGATCCACCCGATTGCGACGATAGAGGAGCCACCAACATCCACCAGGTAAGAACGTGGTGCAACTCTCTGTAGGCATGTGCCCAGCCTCCAAAGTCCTGTGTGGTCTCCCGGCAGCGGTTTCAATCCTTATAGTTTCACCCACCTCCAGCTCTGGTAGGTCTCTGAGCAGTCCGTCGTAGAGCACGAGCGAGCTGCTTTCTGTGACGCATTTGTCCGTGACGCACAACCATGACGCAGGGCTCAAGTAGCTTGTTAGCTACGGGGATAGTAGTCTTCAGACGTCTGGACAGAAGGCGTTGTGCTGGGCTGCTGTCCATGTTTCGGTGGGTGGGTGTCCTCCACTGTAATAGATGCCTTCCATGGGTCGTTGCTGTCGCGGCAAGGCCCTGCTTAACAGGTTTTTTGCAATCTTGACAGCTGATTTCTGCCTTGCCATTAGCTTTTGGTGTCTTGGAGAGGCGGTCACGTGGTCAAACTCCCATTCTGAGGCGAAACGCTTGAACTGTGCAGTGAATTGTGGGCCATTGTCCGTGATTACCTTGTCAGGCTGACCTTGTCTTGCAAACTGCGCCTTGCAGCGCTTTATGACCGTCTCTGCAGCAAGTCAGGGAGCAGTTCAATTTCCCAAAAGTCAGAGTAATGATCAACGAGGAGAAGATAGTCCTTTTGTCTGTGGCTGAATAAGTCCATGCTGATGATTTGCCAGGCCCTTGTGGGCAGTTCGTGTGACATCATGGTTTCCTTTTGCTGTTCATGAGCGTACTCGTGCATGTGGTACAGTTGCTGACAAAGTCTTAATTTCTGCTTGCATGTTTGGCCAGTTATAATGTTTCACGAGCCTGGCGTTAGCATGCGTCACCTCCAAACTGACTGGAGTGATGCGGGTAAGCATCTCTGGACGTAGTGATTTGGGAATAATGACCTTCTGACCTCTGAACAAGACGCCATTTTGCACGCTGATCTCATCTCGAAAGGTCCAGTATTCTCTCACTGTGAAAGGTGTTCCTCTTTCAGATATGGCCAACCTGCGAGAGCCATGGACTTCAGTGACTGTAGGTGTTCGTCCTTGTCAGTATGTTGCCTGATCTGGGCCTAGGCGGTGATCTGTGACGTTAAGTAGTCTCCTGATTGATCTGTTGAACATCTTGTTGTTCCTGCTGTAGCGAACAGATGGCCTGCCGCTGATAGACAGCCTCTGCCTGTAATTGTGCTGTTGCCTGCTCAGTGTGTCGCTGATGTACATCTCTGGTCCTGGCTTGTAAATGACCTTCAGGCTGTATGTTTGCAGAGTCAGGAGCATGCTTTGAAGCCTCTTGGCGCGTTGAGGAGAGGTTTACTGAATATGAATGAGTGTGGTCAGTTTCAAGCGGTGACCAGCTCTCGACATATAAGTAGTGATGGAATCGCTGGAGGAGAGAAGACGATGCTGAGGCACTCTTTCTCAATTTGTGCATAGTTTTGTCGGTGGGGTGAGCGTCTCGAGCACGCAACGGGCTGGCTTCCTGCATAAGCAGCATCCAAGTCCCTTTGGCTAGAGTCGCTCTGGATTGTGACAGGCTTCGTGACGTCGTAGTAGCGCAACACTGGCATGGATGAAGCCAGAGATTCATCTCCTGCACTGCGGCCTCGTGGCGTGCTTGGTAGCCAGTGCCATGGTGTGTCTTTGTCCAGCAACCGGCGGCAGAGGCTCACAGACTGCTGATAGGTGTGGCATGAACTTTGCAAGATAGTTTGCAAAGCCGATGAGACGCTGTACTCCTTTTGCATCAGACGGGTTTGGCATGTCGAGGATCGCTTGGACCTTGTCTGGGTCCGGCTTCAGGCCTTTTGCCGAGAAGAATGTGGCCATGGAAAGTGGACGTCTTTCACCTTGAACTGCAGCTTCTTCAGGCCAAGACGAAGCTTAACTGATCGGCAGCGCTCCATTAGTGCCAGGAGCTTCACATCGTGGTCGCGTTCTGCTTCTTCGTCTGTTTCACCACAGCCTACGATCAGGATATCATCGGCGATGGGTTCAATGCCCTTGAGCCCAGCCAGTAACTCGTGCTGCTTGCGTTGGTATACCTCAGGCGCCACTGAGACACCAAACGGGAGCTTGAGCCAGCGTTTCCGACCCCAGGGTGGCCAGAAGGTAGTCATGAAGCTGCTTTCTTCGTCCAGCTTGCATTGAAGGAATGCATCTCGGGCATCCACCAAGGTGAAAATCCTGGCCTTGGAAGCTTATAGAGGACATCCTCAGGTCGGCATGATGTAGTGGACCGTTTCAGTGCTTGGTTCAGATGCTTTGGGTCGATGCAGACCCTCAGCTTCTCTGGTTTTTTCACTATGACCATATTTGCTGATCCAGTCAGTTGGTTCAGTCACAGATGTCATGTGGCCATCGGCCTCATACTTGTCCAGCTGGGCCTTCACAGCTTTCATTGCAATGGGCACATTGCGAGGAGCACACTGGACTGGAGTGATGCTCTCATCCACTTCAAAGTGTACCTCCCCAGGCACTGATTCAACGGGCATGTTGAATACATCGTCATTCTGCTGAGTAGTTGTTCTTTGGACAGGGGTCCATGCTGGACATGATCCACAATGTGCAGGTCATTGGTACAGTGAACTGCATCAGTCCCAGGCGTTCGCATGTAGAGCCTGAGAGGAGGGATTTTTGACTGGTTTTCACAATCTCAAACTCCAGCTTGTGTTGGCGTCCCCGAATAACACATTCGGTCTCAAAGGTGCCCATAGAGCTCATTAGTTCCTGAGTGACAAGCTTAGTCTAGTATCGCTGGGCAATAAGATGTGTGTCAAGGTGCCAGATTGATTTTGTCTTTGTAGCTCATTACGTTCATGAGCGACCAATCCAGTTGACATTGTTGTTGCTTGTTGTGTAACGTAGTGTCACAAACCATTCTCTCCTCTTGAGTGTACAGCCCCAATGGATTCATGCATGTAAATGTCACTTTCACTGTTCAGCTCTGAACATTGAGTAACATCATCACACAGTGAACCTGCCCTCACTCACCCTTCTTTTGCTTTGAGCACACTTTTGCAAAGTGATTATTAGTTCCACAAGCTCTGCATGTTTTCCGTAGGCAGGGCAGTGCTCTTGCAGGGGTGTGTATCCCACAGTATTTACATGCTACGGGGCTCTCTGTGTTCACCGTTCGTGGTGAATTACTCTGCCTCGATGATTTTGTCTGAATGTCTGTCTAGCACAAGTGTAAGCAGTATCAACGTCGGAGCGTGGGGTTCCGTTTCCATTGCTCTCATTTCTATGTCAGTGACTTCAGCAGTGCGGCACATTTCGATGGCAGTTACTAATGTTAAGCCTCTCTCTCTCAGTAGACGCCGGCGCGTATTCCATTTGCAATTCCCAGTACTATTTGCCACGAACAATTCATCTTTCAATCCCCCGTATTCACAAGTGGCGGATTTCCTCTCTCAAACGGGTTACAAAGTTGTGTACTGACTCACCCTCTTCCTGTTTGGAGCTTCCGAAAACGAACCGCTCGTAAATGACGTTTCTGGCGGGTTTGAAGTAATTCTCCAAGGCATCCAATATAGCCTTTGCATCACACTATTGTCGTGCCGTGAGGGTGAGATTGTGCCGGTAGATATGCCTGCATTCGCTGCCCATTAAACTCCTCAGAGTTGCCGCTTGTACCTCGTTGGGTTTCTCATGTAGACGGTCGCCAGCGCATAGTCTCGAATTCATCCCTGAAGTTGTCCAATTAGTATTCCAGTCCCTGTGAGAACCATGTGATTTGGTGGCGGAATGTTCGTGCGCCATAGCAATGGAATAGGAGATGTCTTTGCCTTCAGTCATGGAGGTAGGTAGTGATGCTAGCTAGCCAGCTAACAACGAGTTGATCAGTGTTGTGAGTAGGAAACGGCGTGTGTTCGCATATGGAACGTAATGCGCCTATACTGTACTTAGCTAACAAAAATAACAAACGTGTGTTTTCCGAGCCACTTCTGATACCATGTTTCAGTATGATATGTCGATTAAGGAATAAAGACAGACACCAATGTCAAGTTCAATAGCCTTGTTAAGCATGTACAAATCCCTACCCGTGGAGTCTGGGGAACAGTCCAGCTAGTCGATTACCTATCAACTAGACTCCGTAACAAGGATCTCTACTCCGACAATTAATCGACATAACAACAGGCCAACGATCGTTTCTAGTCATCTCTCCTCCTTCATGGTTTTTCATCGTTTAAATTAATATGGTGATCGCATCTAAACTTCATTGTATTACCACGACTACCGGCAAAACAGTTTTCGTCTTCTATCACCCACGTGGTATAGATCAATGAGGAGATATGCACGTGAGATACCTGCTCTATAAACCAATGAGGATGGCACGTGGATACCTGCTATCTATAGAACCATGAGAATGGAGGCAGACTTGCAAGCGCGATCTGCGTCAGAAATAGGAACCACATCTATTTTAGCCCTTGGTGTCGCAGACGCTTTTTCGGCGCGCAGGCAGTGTGGGTACAATAATGAATAACAGTGGTTTCAAAATGTAATTTTGCAGACGCTCGCGCACGCGACGTGTCGGTCTGCGTCAGCATATCACACATGTATCTATATTGAAACTATTGTTTATTTTTTTGTAATTAATTTTACCCCCTTTTTCTCCCCAATTCGTGGTATCCAATGTTAGTAATCTACTATATTGTCTCATCACTACAACTCCCGTATGGGCTCGTGAGAGACGAAGGTCGAAAGCTTGCCTTCTCGAAACACACACCAACCAACCCAACCCAACTGCTTCTTAACACAGCGCGTATCCAACCCTGGAAGCCAGTCGCACCAATGTGTCGGAGGAAACTATGTTGACTCCTTGATCTGACAACCATCATGAATGTTCTCTCTCATAGTAGTCACCACTACCCGGCCTCCACTCAGTGCCCTGCCCTGAACTTATGTCCAATGTCTGGAAACTTCCTTCCATCTCACATTGTAAGTAAATTAAACAGCAAAACCTGGTTTAAAAATAATAAGCAACACCTCGCGGCACAATGCCCTCCATATTTGACTGAGATAACCACCCTTC
>NW_019942574.1:303609-322811 GCF_002910315.2 Salvelinus sp. IW2-2015 | reverse complement strand
GCTTGGGTCAAACTTGGGTAGCCTTCCACAAGCTTCACATCCCACAATAAGTTGGGTGAATCTTGTGCCAGTTCTCCTGACAGAGCTGGTGTAACTGAGTAGGTTTGTATGCCTTCTTGCTCGCACATCCTTTTCGAGTTCGCCACAAATGTTTCTATAGGATTTGAGGTCAGGTGTGTGATGGCCATCCAATACCTTGACTTTGTTGTCCTGAGCCATTTTGCCACAACTTGGAAGTAGCTTGGGTGTTATTGTCCATTTGAGCTTTGCGACCCTGCTTTAACTTCCTGATGATGTGTGAGACGTTTGTGCTTCATATATACACAGCCATTTTCTCATGATGCAATCTATTTGAAGTTCACCAGTCCTCCTGTCAATTCATAAAGATACCCACGAAATGAGCTAGCACACCCCGTGCTTTCACGGTGGAAATGGTGTTCTTACTTCACCTTCCCTTTCCTCCAAATAAATGGTCATTATGGCTAAATCTATTTTTGTTTCATCAGACAAGGTTATTCTCCCAAAGTAGATCTTTGTCCCCATGTGCAGTGCAACCGTAGTTTGTTTAGTATTGGTTGGAAGCAGCGCGTGCTTTTCCTTGCTGAGCAGCCTTTCAAGTTAGTGTGATATAGGAGTCGTTTTACTGTGGATATAGTACTTTTTGTAACCGTTTCTCAGATCTTCACAGGTTTTGTGTTGTTTCTGGATCTGATTTGCACTTTTCACACCAAAGTCGGTTCATCTCTAGGAGAGAGAACGTGCGTTCTCCTTCCTGAGCGTATGATTGGCTGCGTGGTCCATGGTGTTTATTACTTGCCGTAACGTTTGTTTGTACAGATGAACGTGGTGACCTTCAGCATTTGAAATTGCTCCCGATGGATGAAAACAATGTCAGTGGTTGATAAAAGGTTATCTTTATGATGTCAAACATTTATCTAACCCCCATAATCATACTCAGACGTTATACACATTGTGCAATCAATAATAATAATTTTTTATTTTTTATTTTTTTATCATATGTTTATTATTTTCCAATAAAAATAACATTAAAAAAGACAGCAATACAAACAATGACATTCATTGTACTGTTGAATGGGATGGCCAATTTAGAGGACAAAACAAAAGTTAACTCACACATACACAAAATAAAACAAAATCCTATTAGGTGGTACATGTATAAGAAGACAGCATATAGTCATTACAAGCCGTGTGGTGA
Source organism: Salvelinus sp. IW2-2015 (assembly GCF_002910315.2). Lineage (NCBI taxonomy): Eukaryota > Metazoa > Chordata > Actinopteri > Salmoniformes > Salmonidae > Salvelinus > Salvelinus sp. IW2-2015. The sequence continues at coordinate 321,595 of NW_019942574.1, read as the reverse complement.
AGCCAAAAATAAATATTGAGTGTAGTACAGCACAGAGTAGCAGCAGATCATCAGCCCAGTTATGAAGCGGGACTAGACCATTTATCCAGTATCGACTTCTATTGGAGGTGTTGTATCGAATCTTTTCCATATGTATTACATTCCCTAAATCCCGTAACCACATTTCAAAGGTAGGTACAGTCTCCAATTTCCAAAATTGCAATTTGAGCCTTTTGGCTAATAGAGTACAAAGAGAGACAGCTTTCCCTTCCTGGTTATTCCCATCAACTGGACCAAACAGAGCGATCAATGGGTCTGGGGCTAGAACTCTATCAAAGGCCTTAGATAAGTAATCAAAAATGAGAGCCCAGTAAGCATGTAACTTAGGGCATGTCCAGAATAAGTGGGTCAACGTCCCCTCATCCTGCTTGCACCTCTCACACAGTGGTGATTTGTCGAAATCGGTGGAAGAACTTGACTAGCCTACACAGATTCATGAGATGTTCATTGAGCAGGTGTCCACATACTTTTGTTCATGTAGTGTAGCTATCAAACGAAGCTACAAACCATTATTTCCAAGTCAATATAAGCATGTAAAGTAGCCAACTGTAGCTGTAACATCTCCAAAACAAGCAGCACTATCAATGAATGAGTCTATGATTTGTCCATGTGCAACCTGCTAGATCCTCATGTGTCCTGAAAGGAAGAGGTGAAGCGAGACTCTGCCCCATAATCTGTCTATGCAAAAATAAAGCGTGAACCAGTGGGCATGGTGATATTTTGTATGGAAGGCAATGTGTCAAATTTTGTAAACATAAAATGTGCTAATTTGCTATGTGAGGCCTATTTGAAGAAAAAACGATTTGATATCGGAGTTGTGCCTGTTGTTCACATGCTAATCCAATATCTAATTTGCTAGAATGTTCCCACTTCTCCTGCCTGCCATCCGCCCTCGCAGACATTTATTCCAATTGATAGAGGGGAGACTCCAGTTTTATGCCTCCTCAGGCTCGTGCAGTGGAGGAGATCTTTGTGGCCTATACTCAGCCTTGTCTCAGGGTAGTAAATTGGGAGTCTGTTGATATCCCTCTAGTGGTGTGGGGGCGGTGTTTTGTCAAAGTGGGTGGGGTTATGTCCTGCCTGGTTGGCCCTGTCCAGGGGTATCGTCGGACAAGGCCACAGTGTCCCGTCCCACCCCTGTCTCAGTCTCCAGTATCTATGCTGCAATAGTATCACTATGTGCAAAGTCTATGTGCCAGCGGCTAGGGTCATTCTGTTATATCTGGTGTAATTCTCCTGTCTTATCTGGTGTCCTGTGTGAATTTAAGTATGCTCCCTCTAATTCTCTTTATCTCCCCTCCCAGAGGAGCTGAGCCCTAGGATCTTGCTTCAGGACTATCAGGCTGATGACTTCTGGCTGTCCCGAGTCCACCTGGTCATGCTGCTACTCCAGTTTCAACTGTTTTGCCTGCGGCTAGGGAACCTGACTGTTCCCGGAACGTGCTAACCTTTTTGTGACTCTCTCTCTGTAGCCCACTTGCTGTCTCGACCTCTGAATGCTCGGCTATGAAAAGCCAACTGACATTTACTCCTGAGTAACTGATCTGTGGCACCCTCTACAACCACGGATTATTATTATCTATGAACATTTGAACATCTTGAAGAACAATCTGGCCTTAAATGACCATGCACTCTTAGAATCTCCACCTGGCACAGACAGAAGAGGACTGGCCACTCCGTCAGAACCTGGTTCCTTTCTAGGTTTCTTCTTAGGTTCCTGCACAAACTAGGGAGTTTTTCCTAGCCACYGTACTTCTACATCTGCATTGTTTGGTGTTTTAGGCTGGTTTTCTATATAGCACTTTGTGACATCTGCTGATGTAAAAAGGGCTTTAAAAATATATTTGATTGATCTTGTCAGAATATACCACCAGGATATACCCCCCAGACTATCCCCCAGCTGAAGAAGCCGGATGTGGAATGTTTACATGKGGTCAGYGTTTGTGAGGCCTGACAGGGTGAAGGAGCTGATCAGAACCCAAGATAAGGCRAAAGTGAGTCGGACTGAAAGACACCTGGAGGAAGTGGTTTAGCTGAGGTGGAGAGATGCTGAGCTTGAGCAGCCAGTTGAGAGAATGCCAAGAGTGTGCAAAGCTGTCATCAAGGCAAAGGGTGGCTACTTGGAAGAATCTTGGGGCGGCAGGGTAGCCTAGTGGTTAGAGCGTTGGACTAGTAACCGAAGTTCAAATCCCAGAGCTGACAAGGTACAAATCTGTCGTTCTGCCCCTGAACAGGCAGTTAACCCACTGTTCCTAGGCCGTCATTGAAAACAAGAATTTGTTCTTAACTGACTTGCCTAGTAAAATAAAGGTTAAAAAAATGATTTGTTTAACACTTTTTTGCTTACTACATGATTCCATATGTGTTATTTCATAGTTTTGATGTCTTCACTATTATTCTAGAATGTGGAAAGAATCAATCAATCAATCAAATGTATTTATAAAGCCCTTTTTACATGAGCCGATTTCACAAAGTGCTATACAGAAACCCAGCCTAAAACCCCCAAACAACAAGCAATGCAGATGAAAAAAAATGAAAAACCCTTGAATGAGTAGGTGTTGTAAAACCTTTGACCGGTAGGATCGCTGCCAAAGGTACTTCCACAAAGTACTGAGTAAAGGGTCTGAATACTTATTAAAATTTTGCTAAAATGTCTAAAAAACTGTTTTTGCCTTGTCATTATGGGGTATTGTGATGTCATTATGGGGTATTGTTTGTAGATTGAGGGGGGTTAACAATTTAAATATATTTTAGAATAAGGCTGTAACGTAACAAAATGTTGAAAAAGTCAAGGGGTCTGAATAATTTCTGAATGCACTGTAAATGTATATGATGGTGTGTATAGGCAGTATGGACAGTTTATGAATAGAAAACGTGTACAGAAGTAGGATGAGCCTTGAGTAGAAGACAGTATATACACATATGAAGTGKGTAAAACTGTATGGAAACATTTTGTATTTGGTATTTTATTAGGATTTTCATTAGCTTTTGCAAAAACAGCAGCTTCTCTTCCTGGGGTCCACACAAAACATGAAACATAATACAGAATGATATAACACAGAACATCAATAGTCAAGAAGAGCTTAATAAGGACAGAATTCCATACTTAAAATTAAAATCACACATAGCCTACATATCAATGCATACACACCTAGTTTCAAAAAACARATAAAGCAACAACTCGCGGCACAATGGCTCTCCCCTATTTGACCTGGATAGTTTGTGTATCTCAGTCAAATAGGGGAGAGGCATTGTGCCGCGAGGTGTTGCTTTATCTATTTTTTAAAACCAGGTTTGCTGTTTATTTGAGCAATGTGAGATGGAAGGAAGTTCCAGACATTGACTAAGTTCAGGGCAGGGCACTGAGTGGAGGCCGGGTAGTGGTGACTAACAGTGATCTGAGAGAGAACAATTCATGATGGTTGTCAGATAAGGAGTCAAAAATAGTTTCCTCCGACACATTGGTGCGACTGGCTTCCAGGTTGGATACGCGCTGTGTTAAGAAGCAGTTGGGTTGGGTTGGTTGGGTTGTGTTTCGGAGGACGCAAGGCTTTCGACCTTCGTCTCTCCCGAGCCCATACGGGAGTTGTAGTGATGAGACAATATAGTAATTACTAACAATTGGATACCACGAAATTGGGGAGAAAAGGGGGTAAAATTTAAATTAAAAAAATAAAAATAGTTTCAATATAGATAACAGTGTGATATGCTGACCAGACCGGACACGTCGCGTGCGCGAGCGTCGCAAAATACATTTTGAAACCCATGTTATTCAATTATTGTACCCACACTGCCTGCGCGCCAAAAAGCGTCTGCGACACCAAGGGCTAAAATAGATGTGGTTCCTATTTCTGACGCAGATCGCGCTGCAAGTCCTGCCTCTCCCATCTCCTCATTGGTTTATAGAAGCAGGTACCCACGTGCCATCTCCTCATTGGTTTATAGAAGCAGGTACCTACGTGCCATCTCCTCATTGGTTATACCCACGTGTGTGATAGAAAGACGAAAACTGTTTTTCCAGCTAAAATACCATACATGTTTAATGCTTTTCGACCTGTCCCCAAATTAATGTCATTGGTTCAGAGTTTGTTTTGATATTTAAACCTGCGTGTCGTGATCGCGTTTTGTGTGGGGGGCAAAATACATTTATGCACGATAGCGCACGATGGCGCACGCGCGCAGCCGGTTTGGGCAAGGTGTGAGTCACTGAAGCCGGCATGTGACCGCAGCGTAAGGGGGAACTGGAGACAGGAAGGTGCATATGCAACAGTTGTACACTGTAGTTTTCCTACAGCACGGCTCAGATCAACATGTCAGTGGTTGATAAAAGGTTATCTTTATGATGTCAAACATTTATCTAACCCCCATAATCATACTCAGACGTTATACACATTGTGCAATCAATTAGTGAGAGCCTCAACAATAATATTTATATTTATCCTACGGGACACACATCCAGGAAAATTGGTTTCCGTTTCAGTCATCTCTTTGGTCACGTTCATCTCGAGTCATCTAGCTTTCAACCTAACCTTCATGAGTTTAAGGACCTGAGATTGAAATGGGTTTAGAATATTTATTGAGGAAATGGAATGGATGTGAGAGGATCCAGGAGAGGAATGAGAATGGACCGGATAAAGCAGATGGCTGCAGATGAAGAATCCAGGGGGTGGACTTTAGAGTTTGGCTTGGAGTCGCAGGTAGACATCGTCAGGCCGTGGTAGTTGGGCTGCTGTGGTGATGGCAATCCTCAAAAAGAGAATGCCAAGTTAGTCATACCCTGGAGAGGAAGGAAGCTGTTCTGTACTGCAGGCACTGAATAGTTGCCAATATAGTTGAAATAGTACAGGCATATGGACAAGATACCAATGGAGTGACCCAACCTTAGACCTCAGGAGAGCAAGCAGAAGAGACTGTGGCAAGGAAAAAACTCCAATGAAGGAAGAAAGACAATCCTATTTTTGTTGGTTGGGTAGGATTCTGTTTTTGAGGTAGATGGTGTCTGAAATGAGTGTGCTTGAGTTAATGCAGGTTCCCGGCAGGAGGGGCAACCATAGTCAACCGACCGGAGAGAGGGAGAAGTAGTTTAGTGGAAGAAAAGGGGCACGAGGAATAGAACAATCATGGCTGGACAGACGGCATGCAATGCCAAGAAGCTGGTGGCATTTCTAGAGTGAGAAGGCCGGTCTGCAGGATGATAGGATGTGGCCAATATAATAGTGAATTTGTAACAAACTGATGCAATCTGATATTGTGTGGCCTGCCGTCACATGGACTGTGACACACGTGACCCTGGACAAGTTCATTAATGGTATACTGACGTGCCAAGCAGTTATCAATTACTCTTAACATGAATGAAAGGAATACTCAACGTATCAAACAGGCACAGGTACGAGATTTTGACAAAATATTACAATTAACTTGCTAAGCAGAGGACTTAGCAAAGCTTCATAAGGCTAGTCTCGCACATTGTTGTACAACATGCACTACAGAGCAAAGATGTCACGGATCCCTCCGGAACGTTCATTACTGTCACGTTCCTGACCTTATTTTCCTTTGTTTAACTTTGTTTAGTTGGTCAGGACGTGAGCTGGGTGGGTAGTCTATGTTATGTGTTTCTATGTTGGGTTCAATGTGTTGCCTGATATGGTTCTCAATTAGGGGCAGGTGTTTGACGTTTCCTCTGATTGAGAACCATATTAAGGTAGGCTGTTCACACTGTTTGTTTGTGGGTGATTGTCTTCCGTGTCAGTGTTTGTACCACACGGGACTGTTTTGTTTGTTCTAGTCTGTACCTGTTCGTGTGTTCTTCGTGTTTATGTAAGTTCATATGTTCAGGTCGGTCTACGTCGTTTTTTTGTTTTGTAATTTCTCAAGTGTGTTACGTGTTCGTCTTGCTTGAATAAATCATTAATGTCTTCATACCTAGCTGCGTTTTGGTCCGATCCCTGCTCCTCCTCTGACGAGGAGCAGGGATCGAAGGAGAAGGACGAGGAGGAGAACAACCGTTACAATTACGCACACCTGTCCCCTATTCCCACTGATTAGTACTTGTATAATTGTGCCCTTTGGTTTCCATTGGGCTGTTGATTATTGTTACAGTGTCCGTTGGAGCTTGTGAGTACCTGTGCTGTGTGTTTTGGGCTTTCGTGCCATTGTGGATTGTGCAGATGATTACGGGTCTCGTCCTGTGTGTTAATCATTGTGCGCTTGTGTTATTTATTAGAGGAACTGCTCACTCTTTTGTTTGGGTTTCAACTCTGTGTGTTGTATATGTGTTTGTTTGGTCTTCGTGCCCGTGTCCTTAAACGGCACACCGTAATTTGGGTGTAATAAAAACCCATATTATGCATTCCTGCGCCTGTCTCCCGATCATTCATACCAACGTGACAAAGGAGGAACATTTGTCTGGTCAGGTTTAATTAAGTTGGGTGCCAGTGGTAATTGAGAGAGAGGACTGGTGTAGAGGTTGATTAGCAATGAGTTGCAGCTAATGCTTGTTGAGGAGCTGTGTTCAAGGAAAGTAGTTAAAATGGTTGCATTCAAGTCTGGTCCTCTCCTGAATTTCTTTACCTTTTAACCTTTTCTCTTAAAAGGATTCTCCAGTACTTTTTAGCCAGTAGTTCTGAAAGAAGAGATCACAAGCCAAAAGTTTGACTAAAACTGGATACTATATCAAATATGTGCAGATTTGTGCACCACATTCTCTCTCTGCTCTGGGTGCATCTTGTTAGCTGACATTCTTATGGCGAGCGGCTGATGCTTATTGGTTAAACTCGAATTGCTAGAGGGCTGGCCCACGTGGGGAAAATGTATGGAAAAGGGTGCCGAACAGCTTCTAGAAAAATAGTTGATTTGAAACTAGGGATTTCGTGGCGGATTAAGGTAAGACTCATGTTTGAACTGCACAGTGAGCTGCACTTCAGCCCAAAGTGGGAGGTTTAAAAAATACTTAGTAGTTGCCAAAGTTCCAGAGCATGTCTTTAAGCATGGACTGTAATGGAGAATATATATAAAACAAAGGCCTATATATAAAACAAAGGCTGACCTGGGATCAGTCTAATGTAGAGGAAGTCACCATCACATAAACTGTGTGTGCGTCACAGGAGGTTGGTGGCACCTTAATTGGGGAGGAAGGGCTTGTGGTAATGGCTGGAGCAGAATAGTTTCTATGTTTGATGCCATTCCATTTGCTCCGTTCCAGCAATTATTATGAGCCGTCCACCCCTCAGCAGCCTCCACTGATGTGTGTGTGACTCCAGATCAAAGTGTAATCCAGAGGAAGTCAGACACTGGCCTCTGGGGAGAACATGAAACCCATGAACCCTCCACGGAGGGAGAGCAACCAGCCAGCTAGTGTAAGTGATTTCTCCGGTACACTCCTTCTTTAGCTAGGACCCTTTCATCCAGACTGATGGTAAAGACACTGACTGCATCCCAAATGGCATCCTAATGCCTATAAAATGGTCTTCTTTTGAACTGGGCCCATTAGGGATCCGTCCAAGTAGTGCAACCTCCGTGGAATGAGTTTGACACTCCTGCTCTAATCAATGCTCTGGAGTCCCTGTTTATGCGATCTTGATAGCATGGTTGTTTCTGTGAAGGTTATGAGTCAAGCAGCTCGTTGTAGAAAAGGGGTAGATGACTTGTTTTTAAAGAAATCTATATAAAGTCAGCAAAAAAAAGTCCCTTTTTCAGAACCCTGTATTTCAAAGATAATTCGTAAAATTGCAAATAACTTCATAGATGTTCATTGTAAAGGGTTTAAACACTGTTTGCCATGCTTGTTCAATGAACCATAAACAATTAATGAACATGCACCTGTGGAACGGTCGTTAAGACACAAACAGCTTACAGAGGGTAGGCAATTAAGGTCACAGTTATGAAAACTTAGGACACTAAAGGGGCATTTCTACTGACTCTGAAAAACACAAAAAGAAAGATGCCCAGTGTCCCTGCTCATCTGCGTGAATGTGCCTTAGGCATGCTGCAAGGAGGCATGCGGACTGCAGATGTGGCCAGGGCAATAAATTGTAATGTCCGTACTGTGAGATGCCTAAGACAGCACTACAGGGAGACAGGACGGACAGCTGATCGTACAGGATCGGTACATCCGAACATCACAACTACGGGACAGGTACAGGATGGCAACAACAACTGCCTGAGTTACACCAGGAATGCACAATCCCTCCATCAGTGCTCAGACTGTTCACAATAGGCTGAGAGAGGCGGTGGAGGATCCGATTTGGAGGTGGAGGGTCCGTCATGGTCTGGGGCGGTGTGTCACAGCAACATCGGACTGAGCTTGTTGTCATTGCAGGCAAACTCAACACTGTGCGTTACAGGGAAGACATCCTCCTCCCTCATGTGGTACCCTTCCTGCAGGCTCATCCTGACATGACCCTCCAGCATGACAATGTCACCAGACATACTGCTCGTTCTGTGCGTGATTTCCTGCAAGACAGAAATGTCAGTGTTCTTCCATGGCCAGCGAAGAGCCAGGATCTCAATCCCATTGAGCACGTCTGGGACCTGTTGGATCGGAGGGTGAGGGCTAAGGCCATTCCCCTCAGAAATGTCTGGGAACTTGCTGGTGCCTTGGTGGAAGAGTGGGGTAACAGCTCACAGCAAGAACTGTCAAATCTGGTGCAGTCCATGAGGAGGAGATGCACTGCGGTACATAATGCAGCTGGTGGCCACACCAGATACTGACTGTTACTTTTGATTCAGTTTATGTCTCAGTTGTTGAATCTTATCTTCATACAAATATTTAAACATGTTACGTTTGCTGAAAATAAATACAGTTAACAGTGAGAGGACGTTTCTTTTTTTGCTAAGTTTATATAAGTGTGTCCACTGGCACTAATAATTGTGTTAATTGACTGACAAAATGGGAACCGGAATCTTGGCGTGGAATTGTGGTTTCTATATGTTTGATGTGTTTAATACCGTTCCATTTATTCCATTCCAACCGTTGCAATGAGCCCATCCTCCTATAGCTCCTCTCACCAGTCTGCTCTGGAATATAGATAGTATCCCAGATGGAATATGAAGCAACAGTCCAGTCATTCGCTTGATCATCTACTCGGAGTACAATCCATCTTCAAGTTAATCCTTTGTCCATTTCCCAGTTAAGTATGTAGTTCTTACACTTTGACCTAAACCCCTCTCACCACTGTACATACCACAGGAGGTTGGTGGCACCTTAATTGGGGAGAACGTGCTCGTGGTAATGGCTGGAGCGGCATACCAGCCATTATTATGAGCTGTCCCCTCCTTCAGCAGCCTCCACTGGTCCAAAGTCTTTCTTGTGGAAGGGCAACAGAGAAGTAAGCAGCCTTTCCTGTAGGTTGTCCTTGTTTCCCATCAGGCATAAGCACTGCTGTCATTGTGCGTTTCAAAGGTAAATCCCACCCGTCACGTGCGGCACACAGAAAGCAGGCTGACTAGGGGAAGTGAAGGCTTCATTGGTCTCTAGGGGCTCATTTCGCCCCACAATGCTCTGGAAAATACAACAAAGACAGTATGAGACCCTGTTCAAGCAAACATTACTGTATCTCCAGTATTGTAAAAATGGTCCAACTTGACTCATTGCTGTAACTGTATTATACAGTATCACACTTATAGATCACCACAGAAAAGAGATTAGATCAGCTAAAAAAAATAGCTGTACTATATATATTGAAAACATAACAAGGGAACTGTCACGTTCGCTGGAATAATTATCGGACCAAACTGCAGCGCGATATGGTTTCCACATAATATATAAGAAAGTGAAACTTAGCTAAACAATAAACTAACAACGAACCGTGACTACAGAGGTGCTACATGCACTAACTCAAAACAATATCCCATCAAACACAGGTGGAAAAAATTATACTTAAATATGACCCCCAATTAGAGACAACAATAGCTAGCTGCCTCTAATTGGGAATCATACCAAACACCAACATAGAAAAACTAAACTAGAACCCCACATAGAAAATAATAACTAGAATACCCCCCAGTCACGCCCTGACCTACTATACCATAGAAAAACAAAGGCTCTCTATGGTCAGGGCGTGACATGAACAATAAGCCTTTAGAGCACAAGACTCAATAGTGATGATTGTTTCAGTTTCGTTTTTTTTCTTGCATGAATCATTTCCTGGAGCTCAGTAGACATGCTGCCAGAGTAGTTTGTGCTGACAAGAGTATTCCCTGTCGTATTGTTTGCCAGATTAGTCAACATAACACACAATGCATAGCTAGGGAAATTATTCCGCTATCTCAATTGACAGAGATGATTGGGATGAGGTCACCAACTTGGCTCCATTTTTAATTAAGGCATTTTCAGAAACGTTAAGGGTTTAAATATCACTTCCCCCCCTGAGTGTCTGTGTTTGATCTCTTTCAATGTCTCTTTTGAGGTAGAGTGGTGATGACACTGTTTCCCACCTCCAAACAGAGCAGTGTAAACAGAACTGTCTCATTCAGCCCAGTGTTCATAGTTTAAATCGTAATAGCAGAGCAATGTTTTTGAAACAGCTGAAATGCATCTGAATTTTCCTAATATTAGATACTTGTTTTATTGAGTTTTTATCTGAAATTGCAGTAAAAGCAGGTTACTCTCAAATTGACACCGTAGCTTTAAATAAGGTGAATTGCAGAACACTGTCATTTATTTCAATACAAAACTGAGCAGGACCGCAAGCCTAAACTACCCAGTGAATTAATACATGTTTTTGTCGCAATTAGCTATTTTTATGTAATGATTTGCATGATAATGATAAAATGAAGCATGGTTTGTTCTAAGGTAAGCCCGAAAAGCTAGCTGTCTAGCTCTATATAATATGAATGACACTGTATGATAATGTTACTGTACTTTTATATTTGTATATTTTTGCTATGCTGAAGTTACTTGATACAAATTTTGTTAGCTAATGTTAGCTAGCTAGACAGCAGCTGTGCCACTTTGGCTGTGTTATTGTCTTGCAGCTAAATTATGGATGGATGAGAAAATAAACAATTTAAATGTCTACACATGCTTGTGAATCATTGTATCATTCAAGAGTGTAATATGGTTTTGTTGCATTAATCAAGAGTGTAATATGGTAGCTGCATAAAACGTTTCTTGCATATGTTATCTGCTGTAATTGAATAGTTTGCATGTGTTACGGATACAGGTGTATATATCCTGTGTGTGTATTCTGTGTGTATTTTCTTTCCTTCTCCCCTATTCACAGGTGTCGCCAATCAGTCGGCAATCAGAAGACACCTGCTCCTTTTTCCTTACCCAATCATATCCCCTTTCCCTTGGTTTAAAACTATCCCAATCAGGGGCCTGTTGCACAAAAGTAGAATTAAGACATCCGGGATAAATGACTCAGCTGAGCTCAATGAAGCCAAAACATGTGCGTCCAGGCTTAATTGGTTGCACAAAGACCAAGCCAGGATGAGCAGACACGGATTCATTAAGCCAGGTGAAACCAATCCTGGATAGGTGCGCGCTCACGGCTCACTCAAATAGACCCCGCCACAGATCACAGATTAACTGATTTACCATGGCAACTAGAGCCGCGTACTTTTCCCCGTCGGAAGCACAAATCCTCATGGAGGCATACGAGGAGGTAAAAGATATAATTAAGAAGAAAGGCAACACCGCCACAGTGATAAAGCAAAGAGAAAAACTGCAAAGTATTGCAGACCGCCTGAATGCGTAAGTAGTGCACAATTACACACTCACCGCTCCGCTGAAACATCACATACAATTCAAATATTTAATTCACATCTCCAAATGCGTTACTGTAATTATGAAACGGTTAAATTTTTAATTGAAATGACTGCCAGTATGAGTGAAATTGTGTAAAGTAACTCCATCACACTGTATAAAAGCTATGATACATTTTTTAATATTTTCTGAAAACAAGACAAAAATACCAAGTAATTTTTTGGCAGTGTGACTCCATTAAATGTGTGTGTGTGTGTGTGTGTGTGTGTTGTGTGTGTTGTGTGTTGTGTGTGTGTGTGGTGTGTGTGTGTGTGTGTGTGTGTGTGTGTGGTAGATAAACATGAACGGGCCAAAACGGACATGGCAGTAGGTCAAAATCAAAATCAGAACATTCTGCAGAATGGTATGGTCCCTGACTAATATTTAACAAAGCAAAGCATATATTGTACCCAGAAGGTGCCTGCTCACACATTGTTCTGTACTGTTTTAGCAGTGAAAAAGAATACCCACAGACAAGGCACGGGTGGCGGTCACCAAAGGCTGACACTTACCCAGCAGAGGACAATGCCTTGGAGCTAAATAAAGGCAGGCCCGTCTTAGAGGGATCCCTGGGGGAAAGAGACGAGCATAGGTTCCTCCCAAGATGCCCCCGCTTCATCAAGTATGTCCTTCATCTCTACATGGGATACAACCACATTCATATTGAATCAATTTGGACTGTCTGACTTTGGTTTACCTATTGCCTTGCATGAGTCTGCTAGCCTGTGTTCCTGTTGAACCACCAGCACAAGCACCAGACGATGCTGATCCAGTGAGTACTCCATCAAGCATACTGAGCCTGGCATGTCTTGTCTACTGCTTCAATATGAATCCGAAATGTGATAGGGTGAAGGCCCCAGTGCAGCAGCAACAGCACATGATGGAGACGATGATTGAGGAGGGAGACCATCTCTCTGGATCCAGAAGGCATGAGGTATCATGTTAAGACTGTGAAAGTACTATTTACTCTACAATGGTGAGGAGTCCTCATCAAAATCAAAAATCTAATTTCTTTTACAGGACCCAGATGCTATACATGGAAAACCAGCCTGGCAACATAGTGTATTATAAGACACCACATCCTGCCAAATTCCAGCTCGCTAATTGATTTGTGTTCACAGAGCTCACAAGCTATCAGAAAGTTGTATGGCAACCACCTCCGCCGCCAAATAGAACTGGCAGACATAGACATCAGTACAAGAAGAAAAAGATGGAAATCTTGCACTGGAGTCCGAAATAAAAAAGAGGACAATTAGGAAACTGGACCTTGAATAAAAAAAATTGAGAGGGAGGTGAGATATGCCTTCAATGTACACTGTATGCTAACTGTAACACAAATTTATTAATCATTATTTTTCTTTCCTCCCCAGCTCCAAGAAGATGACACAGCCAAATAAAATAGGTATTATTCTCGTAAAAGTCAAGTGAGCCATGACATATGAGCTCTTATTGTGTAGCACACAGGACGGTGGCATCTTTTCAAGGTTTTTTTTATTTTTCCCAGCAATCATACAACCAAGTCATCGTTATAGCATCCCCTCTTTTGCCCACCCCCCCAGCACCAGGTGTGGCCACTAGCCTATATGAAGCCCCAAATTGTGGTGTTCCTTTCTGCTCTGACAATGGCATGCCCATTCTGCGAGATGTGGTGGATGAAGAAGCATTTGTGCTAGGAGAGCTTCAGGCGAGAAAGGTCTTCAGGGACCGGTTGGACCCACTGGCCTTCCCTATGACCATCTATATGAAAGATACAGGTTTTCTGCAGATCGATCAGGTATCTATGCAGACTAACGGGTCCAGGATAAGCACCGCACTGCACGGGCCATGCACTGAGTGAGCAAATGGTTTGTTGTGCCTTGCGCTTTTTTGCTAGTGGAGCCTTCCTGTATCCAGTGGGGGATTCAGAACAGCTGAACAAGGCCACAATTTGCCGCACAATAAGGAGTGTGTGTCTGGCTATCAAAGCATAGCAGATGTCTTCATCTCCTTCCCTGGCCACAGAAGACTCTGTGACATCAAAGGAGAGTTCTAAGGATTGCAGGTAAGAGGATCTACAAATTACAGGACAACTGTTAACACATAGTAGGATACTCATTACTTTGTGTGACAGGTTCCCCAATGTCATTGGTGCAGTGACTGCACACACAAGGATAAAAGCCCCCTCAGGTGCCCATGAGCCGATTTTGTGAATAGAGAAATCCTTTCACAGCATTAATGTTCAGGTAACATAACTTTTGATATATTGTCCATTGACGAACACCTGCATTGCATGATGTGCATTGATTGGTGTAATATTCCTCATCTTATGATTTCAGATGGTCTGCAATGCTGACTGTGTGATCAGCAATGTTTGGCAAAATGGCCTGGCTCAGTCCATGACTCCAGAATCTTTCGGCCTCTTGAAATCTATCAGTGCCTATCACAAGGTAAGCCACACAACCCTATTTTAACATCATGCACTGTGTCAAGAATCACTGCTGTTTATAGTGTAGTTAGTTAGGTATAATGATGAGATTTTGTGTTGACAAGTGAATTCTCTGTGTGTTGTGCTGGGAGACAGGGGGTATGGCTGCCAGCCTTTTCTCCTGACACCTTTCACAGACCCCCAGGAAGCACAGCAGGCCTATACAACCATGCCCATGCCAGACCAGCCAGAGTTGAAATGACCTTTGGCCTCCTGAAGGCACGCTTTTTACATGCCTTCACAATTAAGGGTCAGCCCTGTTAGGGCATGTGATATTACTGTGGCTTGTGCTGTCCTCCACAATGTGGCCTGCCTGAGGAAGGAGGGCCCCAGAGTGCCACCAGCCATGGACTGGGACAATCCGGCAATCTCTCCTGATGACGACAGTGGTCGGCTGCTGAGGGGCCAATATGTGTTGAATTATTTTAGTTAGTATGTGTGCTTTCAATTTTGGTTAAATATGCCTGCGGTGGCAGAGGAATTTGGGTTTTTTTGGGTTCGTTTTTTGACGAATTTGGCCTCTTATGATGTTTGTGCGGTATACTGTGTGTAATACAAGGCTGCAGGGAGGCTACTGCATCCATTCATTTGTCTGTTCATTGATGTGTATGGATTTGTCCTGCATTTATTTATGTGTGCAGACATGCAGGGTGTGTTATATACAGACCTTTGAATTATGTTAGTATCATTTTGTATAATATGCTTGATTCTGTGCTTTCCATCTGTTAGTGGCACTGTGACTCATTTCGAAAGGAGCTGATGGTTTACCTGCTTTGTTTTGTCCTTATTCAATAAAGGAACATAATGTTACACATTGTGTTTTTATTATCATATGAATGTGTATTTGTTTATTATGACAGAGTACTAGGGCCACACTGAAGAAAAAGATAAGTCATAAAATTTATGAGGCTGGTTCTTTCTGCAGAAAGCTACATATTGTTTTTACAGTTTTGATA
Source organism: Salvelinus sp. IW2-2015 (assembly GCF_002910315.2). Classification (NCBI taxonomy): domain Eukaryota; kingdom Metazoa; phylum Chordata; class Actinopteri; order Salmoniformes; family Salmonidae; genus Salvelinus; species Salvelinus sp. IW2-2015. The sequence goes on along the minus strand of NW_019942574.1, from coordinate 306,390 downwards.
CTTATGACAATGTGATACTTAATATTCTGGCACATCAGCATGTCTTTGTTTATGAAACCATACTGAAGTACAATTTCACGAAATGCCCCACATCTGTCATTTTAACAACTGTCCTCCTTTAAACAACTGGTTACAATATTATGACTTTGTGTTTTTTCCCCTCTGTGGCCCTAATATTCTATCATTTTATATATAGCCTTATAGTCTATGGAAACTGTAAATTATCTAATGATAGCAACATCATCTAAAAATCATTTTTTATCCAAAATCATTGAAATTAATGATCACAACGTTTTAGAATAATAACAGTGGGTCTAGTTATATGTGATAACAATGTATAGTGAGCAGTGAAATAACTATTGGTTTCCATTTGTGGTGACTGCTGACTGACATTAGGGATGAGATTAAATAGATCCTGGAATTTAGCCTGGTCTGGAGCAGGCTAGCTCCACAGAATAAATCTCCATGGTAATTTATACCATAACATATCCTCCTGCCCCCTATCCATCTTTAGTGCAACCGGATTACGGATCAATTGAGCCAGGATCACCAAGATATCCTGGCTTAATCCCTTATCCTAGTTTTGTGCAACAGGCCCCAGTTCTCTCTGGAGATCTCTCTTTTGTTTTTGCAACTACATGTCACTGGCCGTTATCCTGTGAGTATTGTTTTGTTATGGTGTTGACTGTTTGTTTGATGGTGTAACGCTTCTCGTGGGCTGAAGGAAGAGTGGACCAAGGTGCAGCATTTAAAGTGTTTATGATTTAATCCAAAAACCCAAATCGAACAAAAACAAACAGGAGAACAAAAGTGAAACAGTCCTGTCTGGTGCAGACACAAAACAGAAAACAACTACCCACAAAACCAACATGGGAAATGGCAACCTAAATAGGCTCCCCAATCAGAGACAACGAGAAACAGCTGTCTCTGATTGGGAACCAATTCAGGCCACCATAAACCAACAAACCCCTAGACCATACAAAATCCCCATAGAGAAACAAAAACCCTAGACAAGACAAAAACCCCTAGACAATACAAAAACTAAACAAACCACCCTTGTCACACCATGACCTAACCAAATAATAAAGAAAACAAATATAACTAAAGTCAGGGCGTGACAGATGGTGGGAAAAGGGGGTACCAAGACAAGTCGCCTGTGGGCATACACTACTCGTAGGTAAATATTGTCTAAAGAACACTAGTTAGAACTGGGTGGACCACCCACTGTATTTTATTGGTGTAACGGCAGTCTAAGTCGTCCTCCTCATCGGACGAGGAGAGGCGAGAAGGATCGGAGGACCAATTTGCAGAGTGGTAAGTTTCCATGATATTTAATGAACACGAAAACAATATACGATACAAAAACAACAAACGAACATACCGTAACAGTCCCGTGTGGAAAAACACTAACACAGGAACAAACACCCACAAACCAAACGTGAAACCCCAGCTGCCTAAGTATGATTCTCAATCAGGGACAACGATTGACAGCTGCCTCTGATTGAGAATCATACCAGGCCAAACACAAAAATCCCAACATAGAAAACACACATAGAAAACCCACCCCAACTCACGCCCTGACCATACTAAATAAATACAAAACAAGGACAATAAGGTCAGGAACGTGACAATTGGTTAGTGAGCTAGCTGTTGTTGAAGCAGGTAGTCTAGCTTAGTGGTGTTTTTGGATATTTATTATTTCTTTCCTTGGGTCCAGCTCAGCCCCTTTTCCTGCCTCCCTTTTACCGTGGGTTTACCAAATAAACCATGAGTGTTTGACGGTAGATTTAAGTTGTCTGTGGTTTTTGTTCTCATTGTTCCTTTTCACTGTTATAATTTGCATGAGTTATGTTACGGGTCTCGTTTCCATCTCCCCTAGACTGCAGGGCCAAAAGGATTCGTAACAGCATGCTTAGCCTACTCTGGCTATGACTACCATGAAATTTACAGTACATTTTAACTGCAAAAGCAAGAACGTCACCTGAAACCTCTCTTGGCTCATGACATTCCCCGTTGCTAATGTGAATTGAAAAGTTGATGTACAGTTGAAGTCGGACGTTTACATACATTTAGGTTGGAATCATTAAAGCTCGTTTTTCAACCACTCCACAAATTTCTTATTAACAAACTATAGTTTTGGCAAGTCGGTTAGGACATCTACTTTGTGCATGACACAAGTCATTTTCCAACAATTGTTTACAGACAGATTATTTCACTTATAATTCACTGTATCACAATTCCAGTGGGTCAGAAGTTTACATACACTAAGTTGACTGTGCCTTTAAACAGCTTGGAAAATTCCAGACCGGCGGAAAACAATGTGTAGCATGCTTTCTGGTCTCTAAGAAACTTCACTACACTTCACTGAGCCTCATTCCGAACATCTGTACTTCTTCATTTCTCAAAGGAAAAACTCCAACCAATTTCTAAAGACTGTTGACATCCAGTGGAAGAGATGGGAACTGCAGGAAGGTCCCTTAGAAATCTCGATCCCAATGAAAACTGGAGTCTCCCCTCTATCAATTGGAATAAATGTTGCGAGGGCGGATGGCAGGCAGGAGAAGTGGGAACATTCTAGCAAATTAGATATTGGATTAGCATGTGAACAACAGGCACAACTCCGATATCAAATCGTTTTTTTCTTCAAATAGGCCTCACATAGCAAATTAGCACATTTTTATGTTTACAAAATTTGACACATTTGCCTTCCATACAAAATATCACCATGCCCACTGGTTCACGCTTTATTTTTTGCATAGACAGATTATGGGGCAGAGTGCA